>NW_015536515.1:103925-109840 GCF_001515605.1 Sinocyclocheilus anshuiensis | reverse complement strand
TCAGCTGTTTGGACTCTCAATCTGACGGCACCCATTCACTGCAGAGGAGCCATTGGTGAGCAAGTGATGGAATGATACATTTCTCCAAATCTGATGAAACAACTAATCTATATCTTGGATGACCTGAGGGTAAGTACATTTTCAGTTTTGGGTGAACTACTCCTTTAAAGAGCCTCTCCTGCCTCATCCTCTAAACTGGGAATGAATATGTGTCCCGGCCGGAAGAGACACCTGTCCGTGGCAGTTTGGAGTTGACTGTGTAATGTACAGGACATGTAATATGTTTGAGTCATTAGAGCAGGGGAACAGAAGCCGCTTTAGTGGGACTGTGATTGGAGTGAATCATGTTGGCTAACTCGGTGTGGGCATCACACATATGGAAACACTCTGAGGACTCAGAAACTCAAGACCGGCAGTCTTAGACAGAAGCTTTTATGAACAGGACTAAGCTGGTAGAGATGGTATTGGCTTTCTGCCGTTGTCATGTTGCGTAGACAGAGGAATATAATTAACCAAAGACTGAAATTGATTGTTGTACATGTTGACTACATTTTCATTAATTCAATGTATATATAAAAATGGTATTATTTAAAAGTAATTCTCATAGATTTACCAGAATAAGATTGCTTTGACTTGTCAAGTGTTTCTCATAGAAACCATAAAGATTAAATGATGAGAGTGACTTTCAGAGAAAAACATGATGATCTGAGCTGCTATTCAGATTTTATAGCTCTTACTGTATCAACAATTGACTCATTTGTGTCAGATTTTATTTCTGCTAAAGAAATAAAACATGCGATTTTTTTATTTATTTTAGAAGCTTGTTTCCCAATTGAAAACACTTAAAAACTTAAGTGCATTCTCTTATTTACAGTGCAGCCATTTTTTTTTGTTATTTCCCTCCAGTCTTCATATTTCTGTGCTTGTTTCTGCTGTTTTAATGATAAAATTAAGTCTAAATAGACCCTATTGACTGTGATTATATGTTCCGTGTCTTAATGGAAAGAAAATTAAAAAAAGAAAAAAATATATTTTATCATGTATTATTTTTATAAAAGATATATTATTATTCATTTTATATATATATATATATATATATATATAATTTTTTTAAATTGTATATAAATTATAACATTTTTATTGATACTTATTTTGTGATAGTATACCCGAAAATCAACATTCTGTCATCATTTAGTGGCCCTCGTGTCATTATAAACCCATATGATTTTCTTACATGAAGCACAAAAGGAGTTTAAGTTTGAATAATGTCATGGTTGCTCTTTGTAATACAGTGAATGGCGTTTTCAAGCCTCCAAAAGCACACAAAAGCACCATAAAAGCAGAAAAATAGTCTATACAACTTTTGTTCTATATCCAAGTCATATGATACCTTTGAGCGAGGAACAGATTGAAATTGTACTCGTTATCATTGTTAATCTGCTGGTTAGTTAACCATTCCAGATGATTGAATCAGTGAGCTGAATCAATGAATGAATCGTTTGTGAACTTTGTTAGTTGATTCATTTGAAAAGATCAGCGATTTGTTCACAAATCTGGAATATAGCACACAAATATTTAAGATGCTTACTGAGATGGAGTCCTGCGTTTTGAAAGCGCAAGCTCTGGTTGTGTTGGGACTAACGCGTGCTGTGTGTTTTCCTGTCTGACCTAGGCTTGCATGATTTAGTTTCTAAACTAGATGCAAAAGCGCCTGTTTGGCAATATTTTGGATTTTGAAAAGCCTGTTGACTTTTGCCGTTTATCAGGTGATTTTGGAAGTTTTTTTAAACATTCGTTTCTTATTTAATTGGTTCCACATTGTTTGCTGATTTTTACTTTATTTAACGTCATTTATTTATTTTATTTGACATTCGTTTTGCTAATAAACGTTCTACGTTTCTTATTTATTTGGTTATATATTATACATGTTTACTTATTTCCCGTTTTGTATACCTATTAAACTTTATGTAAGTTATTTGTTATTTTATATTAGGCATAGCTTGCCCTATAGCATGGTGTATTTTTATTTGTTTTGTTAATAAAAGTTCTATGTTTTGTATATACGCTAAAGTGAGTTTGACGTTGTATTTTGTTGTTGCATTCAAGCAATTGCCGCCGAACTGCCGTTAATTCAAAAGTGAAAGTTTAATTTGAATTAACCGGTGGGAAAATTTCCTCACCGTCACAACCCTAGTCTGACCCCATGTTTGTTAGTGAAAATCCAGTACTCAAATGAAATGGCATGTGACCTAATGGTCTGTGAGCGGACACAGCAGCAGGTGCTTTGGGTATCTGTGGCTTAGGATGTGGCTTTTGCCGGAGCGATTGTTCTAAACGAGAGACAGGTGGCCTATGGCACAGGAAGCTTGTATTGTGCTGTTGCTGTTTGACTTTGGACAGTTCCTCTCATCAATAACCCTGTGAGTCACTTTGTCTCATGTACATTGTTGTGAGTCTTTTCCCATGTCATTGTCACAGTGATTCACATTCATATGTTCTCATATTCTTATTAGACTGCGTATCACTATTATATAATTGATCTCGCTGGTTTGATGGAATACTGGACAATCATGATTATAGTGATTTTTCTATGGCTAATGGGTTTTGTTAGACTCACTGTGAAACACAATGCTCCTTAATATTACATGAATATAAAAATGTAATGAAAAAAAAAGAACCCCAATTCTAGCCAGCGTTAATATGTTTTGGTTGGTGACCATTTATTTTCATTACATTGAAGTCATTTAAACTGTATTGTCATTAGCTTTTGTAAAGAAGCTTATTCTCATTACTGGAATAATAATAATAATAATATTAAATTTTGAAAATGTAATTTAAGCAGATTTTAATTTATACAATTACAGTAATTAGTAATTACAGTCTTTCATTAATACAGGGCTCAACGCTAAGGATTTTTTCTACTGAGCCGGTCAGGCCAGTGGTTCAAATTTTTACTTGCCCTGCCACAAAAAATAAAATAGTTGTTATCATTGTTTTTAACCTATGTTACCTTTTATTCTAATAGATAAGCTTATATGACACCAACATTTTAGATAACATTTAAATTTTACAATTCTCGATTCCACAGCAAAAACTACTAGCTTAAATATAAAGTTCAATCATTATAAAAGATAAGTGAACAGTCAATACATAAGAACAAATGAACAAATTACAATCAATAGCACATCAAATGATGCTGTAGGTTTTTATGTCTGTAGATGTTCAGGTACAGAAATGGAATAATCACATGTAAAATAACATTGCATATACTTCACTCAGTGATGCACTCATTTAGATTTTTCATTACCAATTCCGATTGCCTAATATTATGAAGATTCCATTAGATTATTATATTTATTTATTTATTTTCAAGCAAGAGGCAAGAAAGAAGGAAAATATGAGTACATGAACAATATGTTCGTTAGCTCAATTACAGGCCAAACAATCTGTAGCCATTTGAAATTAAAGGCAACCACTGCATTTTAATCGCAAATTGATAAAAATAAATAAAAAAAGAGCACACGTGTATTATGTACAGTTTTTGATTTAAATCAGATTGTGTAATTTAAAAATTTGAAGCAAAACAGAATGGTTTTGAGATTTGTGAAATGCTACATAAAAAATAGCTGCACGAAACAGAAACCGCAGATGGGTTGAATGAGACGCAAATTCACTCTCTGCCAGCAGGTGGCGCTAAGACGGGTGTTTTGACATACTTTTGTATGTACTTGTCCGTTAAAGCGCAAGAAGATGTGGAAAAAACTCAATTCTGGGCTCAACTCGTCTCTCTGTGAGTGCGCTGTAAACTCAGAACACCGCGCGAGAGTACTGAATGGAGTTGTCTTTCACGTCCTGCTTGAATGCTTTAAAATCGCCTGAATTTTAAAATTAGCAAGGCTTAAAAATACGGTGTAACTGATAAACTTTCGTGACGACACAGCAGTGACAAATCCGTCAACTGTCCCGAGTGTCTTTGTGAACTCTTTATAGATCTAGAGTATTTTTTGTTAGAAAATATTATTCCAGTTTTTCTTCTTCAACATTTTGTGATTAATTCAATGAGTTATTTGCTGTTTCTTTGTAATCATTTGTGAAATTTACTAGCAATTTCTGTGTGGAAATTGTTGAATAAATCCTACACAAATTTTAAATTTTTAAATTTCAGTGTATAAGCTTTGGTTCACATTTACACATTGGTGTTGAAACTGCTCAGTTTCATATAAAATTCAATTGATGTGTGGTTAAATGGGTAAACTGGTGTTGAATGTCAGTTTTTAGGGCTGGAAATGAATTGGCATTGGTATTTACTTACCAATTCTCTCACCAAATGATTTATTCTTTTCAGAAATTATAGTTTTCTCCTAGATTTCACACGGATTGCAGTGTCAAACAGATGTTTGCAGTATGTTTGGCTTTACCAGGGTGTGGTTGTGTTACCGTGTTTTTAATTCACTTGTTAAAGCTCTAATGACCGTGGTGAACGCAGACGCACTTGCCGTGTCGCTGTAGCTGGGGACATTTTCGTGTGAAATTGTTTTATATGGCCATTTTGCGCATTTACAAGATCCATTCATTTACCTACGCACATTCTTGAGATTTACAAGTTAAATTTTAAGCAACCCAAGCTTCATAACAGGAAAATATAGTTAAACAAGCAGCGAATTCCCCATGAGGTGGGCGGTTTGAAACGAGCCCTCGAAAACAGAAGCTGTGGTGGATTTTTAAGTGTTGTTTTTCTGTATTTCTAAATTACCAATACTAACCATATCCTGTTATTGAAGCACTGGTATCTTTATTACATTGTGACTGATATGAGTAACACACAGATTTCCTCTGGTCGTTCTCAAAGCATGACTGGACGCGTTCGAACGCAACACACCACTGTGTCACCCTATTAGTGGGATTGTATTTTTGACATTGCGGTTGAGTGGGTGTGGCCCGAACCCTAATTTTACCATTTGCTGCGGTCTTTTGTTGGTGGAATTTTGCTTAAATAATTGTTTGGATTCAATGCGTTTTTTCTTTTTTTTAAATAGCCCAGGCTATTAATAGCTGCAGGCCCGTCTTGCAGTTCTTGGCCCTTTTCCACACACAAAATGCGCATCACATCTGAGACAGCTATGCCCAGATGCTCTAATGTAAATGTTGATTCACAACCAGCAGTCTGACCATCCGGAAAGAGCCAAGACGTTGTGCATGCCAAGAGCAAAATAGATCGCAGCTGAAGACTGGCATGTTGACTCTGTCCAGGGCCTTCGTTTGATTCACAGAGCAGCCGTCAGTAGCTGATGTCAAATGTGTCAAATCATCAGTAGCTCAGCTGTCAGAACAGTGTGTGTCTGGCCGGGATGAGGGTGTATATGCCACACAACCATAGAAATGTGTCAACCGGTAGAGATTTTAGGTACAGCTAATACATACACTCTTTAGTATGACCATTTTGCATATTTTAGAGTAGTAGTCATGAAAAACTCAAATGGAAGTATTGGAATAATATGTATGGGAATAATTATAACAACTGTTATATTTATAGTTGTATAAATATATTTATATTATATAGTTGATTGACTTTATAGATTTCAGCTCTGCTCACTATGGACATTCCCACTATATGGCCAAAAAACAACACATTTTATTACTTTTTTTTTTTGTTTAATTTGTGACACTTTTTTTTTTAACTGTGTGTGTGTATATATATATATATATATATATATACACAGTGGGTACGGAAAAAAAAAGTGTCACAAATTAAACAAAAAAAAAAAGTAATAAAATGTGTTGTTTTTTGGCCATATAGTGGGAATGTCCATAGTGAGCAGAGCTGAAATCTATAAAGTCAATCAACTATATAATATAAATATATTTATACAACTATAAATATAACAGTTGTTATAATTATTCCCATACATATGATT
>NW_015536515.1:102575-103751 GCF_001515605.1 Sinocyclocheilus anshuiensis | reverse complement strand
TGCCGCATTGTTTCTCTCTTAACTCCTAACTGAAGCAGCACATGCCCTTGATACGAATTCTAAAAGTGACGTGTGTTTAACTGTCAACTTGAGCTTTGAATCCGTGGCGGAAGGAAGTAGTTCCGCACAAAAGAGGGTTTTATTAGGCATTCCGTTGTTTCTTGTTTAATTACACACATGTTCCGTCGAACTGTTGTATAAACGCAATATCACTCTCGTGCTCGAGTGATACCGGCTCTATATCAGTGGCTGTGATTGCCTCCGGCAATCCAAACACACCTCCAAGATAACCACTGCCTTGCTAAAGAAGCTGAGGGTAAAAGTGATGGATTGGCCAAGCATGGGCATCCTCAAACGGAAGGTGGAGGAGCTCAATGTCTCTAACATCCACCAGCTCCGTGATGTCGTCATGGAGGAGTGGAAGAGGACTCCAGTGGCAACCTGTGAAGCTCTGTTCAGTCTATGCATTAAGAGAATGATCACATAATTCAAGATAAGGGGGCAGAAAATGTATATATTTATATAATTTCATATAGTTAATCAATATCACACGAAGAGTGCCGTTTAAAAAAAGAAATCAGCATGGTTACAAATGTGATATTGATTTTATACAACAGTTCAATAAACAATAAGTTAATATCAAGAGGCTTACGTTTTAGGCACTATGCCTACTTTTGCTCTATTTCGCCAACAAAAATCATTCCAAACACAGCCACAGCACTGTTTTGTGTCTCTGAGCAACTTGACTGTGTTTCGTTCCTGAATGAATCAACCGTTTAAATTATTCGGTTCATTCGCAATGACTCACTTATTAACAGTGACTTCCTGCCACCTACTGGCGGTTTTAATTTTACATTTAATGTGTCTTCATTTTTAAAATAATTTCAAATATCAGTATTCAACATTTCATGTTTAAAATATCAAATGTAACTGCAGGTTAAAGAATTCCATGTCCCTCTAAGCTGCATTAGCATGTGTAAATACATCTAGATGCCACTTCATATGCAACTTCTGCAAAGATTAATTTTGTTGATACTGATTTCATTTGTTTAGTAAAAGCCTAAATGTATTATTATTATTATTATAATTGACTGATTAAATGTAAGAATTAGACTCAAAAGATGATGCACACTTTTAGAAAAAATAAGGCTTTATAAAGGAAAAAAATGCCTATAA
>NW_015536515.1:101344-102168 GCF_001515605.1 Sinocyclocheilus anshuiensis | reverse complement strand
TCAGAAAATATTGATTATTTTTTTGTCAATATCGCACACCCCTAGTTCTGACACAAAATGATTTGCAACGGTTGCTTTGTCATGTTCAGTTTAGAGAGCCTCAAGCTGTTGGTTTATTGGCTGGTGAGTGAAAAAGTTAATTTCAATCCCTATGTGTGTGTGTGTGTATACAGTATATTGAGTAAATATATATGCAAATATAGACATTTGTTTATATATTATATTATATTATATAGCATTTAAGCATAAGTCTTTCAGAAGGATTTTTGGATTTTGCTCTTTTTTTAATTTTATTTTTGTATGAAACATTCAAAAAAAAATTTCAGGTTTTTAACATAATTTACAAAGCAAAGGAACAGGAACGAAGCAGCAACAATGTTAATAGCAAAAAAATCAAACCAAAGATAACAAATTAAAGAGCAAAATAACATAGAAAAAGGGATCTCAGGTGTTATGCAATGTGATGCACAACAATACTGACTGAACCAATGGCGTGAGTTTCGGGCGGGACTGTCTGTTTAGCTGACCAAGGTTATTATAGTTATGCATTTTTAAATTTGTTTTATTTTAATGTCGTTTTCAAATTTGCAATAAAATTTAGTTTCGTTTTTTATTAGTTTCATTAATAATTTTGTTAGTTTTAGTTTCGTTTTTATTTTGTGAGCACATTTCTATTTAGTTTTTATATAGTTTAGTTTCAGTTTTAGTTTTTTAGTTTTTTTAGCCAACCCTGAAACAACATACAAAACTACCAAATTTTGCTATAAGTTTGATTGCATCATATAATAATTGCTGTTAATAGTGTTCATCGTCTGTTTGATTAC
>NW_015536515.1:98956-101091 GCF_001515605.1 Sinocyclocheilus anshuiensis | reverse complement strand
CTTGAATTGAATTTTAGTAGGCTAATTAAAGTTTAGCAGAATTAACAGATCACTTCCAGAGCACAGGCCAAAAAAGACTTTGGCTAATTTAACCTTAGTGATGCAAATGTCTCTGGACACAAAATTAAAGCATGCTGAGAATGATTAGATGGTAAAATATACAAATACACGTCAAAACGTCATGCCTTTTTAAATCTACACAAGTTGCGCTTACATCATATTTAAAACGCACTGAATGATACATGTTGTGATTTTTAATTTGAAAATAAATGTAGCTAATTTCTTTATATTATGTCTTTCATCTTATTTAACCATAATCATGATACCATAACTGTCATGTCTTGCTCACTTTCCTATGACCAAAAGCGCATAAATCATAAGTGGAACTTATGAAATTCAATAATAATGCCTTAACATTCGATTTGCAGCGTTGCGCATTCGCGCTGCAGCTGAAGTGAATGACAGCTCGTTGCTGCTTTTTGTAGCCTATATATCATTTTATTTTTAAGTTTTATTTTTAATGCTTCTGTAAAGGACTAACGGCCACACACTGCAGAGTTTAAGGAGAGACAATGGCATTTAACATTAAAGGCATATTTAAATATGTTCTTTTCTTTTATGAAGAATTATAAGCGTGTAGTTTATGCACATTTGTTCAAAACAGCCTGGCGGACTGTTCACAAGATGTGGGCAAAAGTTTTATTGTTTACAGTAAGGATGCGCATTCTTTGTTATGTTGCGCTGCTTGTCTATTTTTCTTCAAAGCACCCACTTAAAATGCCTATTTTGGTTTGATTGCTTGTGTTACATGAGAAAATAAATAATTTTGCCTTACTGATGCAGTAGCCTATTTAATGCGGGCGCGGATCAGGTCGCGGTCTTTATGTCAAACGGGTCGGGTACAGAAAGAAATTGGTGCTGGCTGCTGTCGGATAACGGGTCGGGTGTTCTGTTGTGTACTGCAGATGCAGGTTTACCTAACAGGACCCGTGCAGGACTCTGCTTTAAACTGCTTTGCGTCTCTCCGTCAGATAACCTCACCTGTATGATGCGCCATTTACAGGTATTTCCCTAAACCAACACACAGCTCATATATTTTTCCACCACGGGGTGAGAATGTAATGATTACGAAAACGATTATTTATTTTTGATAATTATTATTTTATTTCAGTTAGTTTTGCAATAACTGTTCTTAGTTTAGTTTCGTTTTAGTTTTTCATTTATTTTGATGTTTTTATTTTATTTCAGTTTACGATTTTTTTGATCAATCGTTTTCATCTTAGTTTTCGTTTACAAAAATAACCTTGGTCTGGAGCACAAACAGAGGCTTTCCATTTCATATAGTGATTGAAACTCAAAATGTGTTTCTGAGTCCAACGCTCTCAAACTACTTTTATTTCTTTTATTTTTCAAAATGTCTGCTGCTTTACACTTCTTTTTGGGACGAAACATGACCCAGACATTGCAGCGCTTGCCTTACAGCCCGCTTTAGGTGCAGCTTTCATGGACACGAGCATGCAGTGTGACACTCACCAGAGCGGGGTATGATGGGTATCCTCTGCACTTGGCCCACACCAGATCCAGAGCGTCCAGAGAGCTGTAGTCATCTGAACCCATCCAGCATCCAGAGCGGCCCCGGCCCCGAACCACTGCAAACACACACACACGGGTCAGGCCACAGACAGAACGCATGCGGGCCGGTCTGATGCGTGCGTCTGCTGCACTCACAGTGAGACACTCCTCGGGATCCTCCCATGGAGTAGGAGTCGTTCTCTGTGCCAGATGTTTCCTCGCTGCTGTCCTCCTGAAAGGCCGAGCGTGAGAACGAGGCTTTTCCACGGCCCTGTTTAGAAGGCGTGGTGCTGCCGAGAGAAAAACAACAGCACTACATGACACTGACATCCCCCTCGTGCAGGACTGACACTGATTCACACATCAACCCGCTCTCTTCAGATCAGCAGGTGCTAGTTCATCACTGTACTGTAGACTCTGTGTGGTAGTAAAACGGTTCACATTACACATTCCTAAGGACTGTGCTGCTGACTTAAAGTCAAACAACACAGTGAATCCTTCACCAGCGTTTAGCAGCAGTCTTTTGTGTGTGTGTGTGTGTGTGTGTGTGTGTGTGTGTGTGT
>NW_015536515.1:92114-98522 GCF_001515605.1 Sinocyclocheilus anshuiensis | reverse complement strand
AATTTGAAAATAAATGTAGCTAATTTCTTTATATTATGTCTTTCATCTTATTTAACCATAATCATGATACCATAACTGTCATGTCTTGCTCACTTTCCTACGACCAAAAGCGCATAAATCATAAGTGAAATTCAATAAATTCAATAATAATGCCTTAACATTCGATTTGCAGCGTTGCGCATTCGCGCTGCAGCTGAAAGCTCGTTGCTGAATGACAGTTTGGGAACACTCGTTGCTCGCTTTCTGTAGCCTATATCATTTTATTTTTAAGATGTATTTTTAATGCTTCTGTAAATGACTAACGTGTAGCCTATATATCATTTTATTTTTAAGTTTTATTTTTAATGCTTCTGTAAAGGACTAACGGCCACACACTGCAGAGTTTAAGGAGAGACAATGGCATTTAACATTAAAGGCATAGTTAAATATGTTTTTTTCTTTTATGAAGAATTATAAGCATGTAGTTTATGCACATTTGTTCAAAGGCGGACTGCGGACTGTTCACAAGATGTGGGCAAAAGTTTTTATTGTTTACAGTGAGGATGTGCGTTCTGTTGCGCTGCTAAATTGCTGTCGGATAACGGGTCGGGTGTTCTGTTATGTACTGCAGATGCAGGTTTACCTAACAGGACCCGTGCAGGACTCTGCTTTAAACTGCTTTGCGTCTCTCCGTCAGATAACCTCACCTGTATGATGCGCCATTTACAGGTATTTCCCTAAACCAACACACAGCTCATATATTTTTCCACCACGGGGTGAGAATGTAATGATTACGAAAACGATTATTTATTTTTGATTATTATTTTATTATATAATTATTATTTCAGTTAGTTTTGCAATAACTGTTGTTAGTTTAGTTTCGTTTTAGTTTTTCATTTATTTTGATGTTTTTATTTTATTTCAGTTTACGAAAATGTTTTTTGACCAATCGTTTTCGTCTTAGTTTTAGTTTTCATTTACGAAAATAACCTTGTAGCTGACCAATGGCAGGGTTCGGGAAACCAGTTTAAAAAGGTCATTACTTTTGCATTTCTGGTGTCTATAGTGGCACAGGTACTTCACCTTTAATTTATAAATTATTTTCATTAAATTTTGAGCCAAAGTAACTCATATTAAGGCGATTGTTTAGAGCTTTGTACTTTCCTCAGCTGATTTTAGGGCCTTATTGTTATTCTCTTGTAGTTGCTAGTTAAACTCTCTTGTTCTTTTGTCTTCTGCATGTGGGCCTTCGGCAAACGTCATGATCTCTTCTGTCTGTCTGTCTGTCTGCTGTTGAGTTATTGGTCTGATCTCCAGACACTCCTGTCATTGAGTTAGTGTGAGTGATGTGTCAGTGTCTCCGCTCGCTATTTACAGTAGCTCACTCAGCAGTGCATCTGAATTATATTGCAAATGTTGGTTTACAGTGCCGTGTTGACATCACTGCACCAGAATGTAAGCAAACACATCAGATCCAGTGTGCTGACATGCTCCAATGCTAGATATGATCCTGTTTGTTTAATTAGCATTGCACACAATGAAGGTTAGCTTTTTGACATGTCGGAAAACAAACACATCACGTTTTAGGAGCCAAAAATACTTCCATCCAATGGAAACTCATGATCATATGTAAAGTTTTCCTATCTGTAAAATAAACGTGTTAAACTTGGAAAATGAAGGGGGAAAAAAACAAAAGTAAAAGATTGTGTACTGAAAGTGTTTTAAGAGGGCATGAACTACTCATCACATGATGCACTGCAAATGATGTAATCAAATCAAGCTTACATTTATGTATTCGGTATACGCTTTTATCCACAGTGACTTGTATACATTTCATCAGTTTATGCATTCACTGAAACCGAACCCATGACCTTGGCGTTGCCATAACATACCGTGGTTCTTATCTAGGAATGAAATTATAATGTAAAAAAGGTTGACACGCTGATCACTCTCACTTTGAATGTATTGAATTCGGTGTTTGATTCATTCATTCATTCATTCTTTCCATTTCATTCATATATACACATAAAATTACAACGGAGTGCACCTCGAGCTACGTTTTACGTACATGTACGAAAATCGGTACACGTGCGTAACACACCATTACCTACAAAAAAGTCTCTTGGTACAAAATCCAAAACCCAACAGGATGCACGTTATTTTGAATTTACTGTACAATTTTTGTGCAGTTTTTGACATTTCCAGGCCTCGTACTTTGACGAACTCCTCCTACAGTTTTATTCGGATCATCTTCAAATTTGGTGAGGGTCATCATAAGGCCTTTGTGACGTTAAATTGCGAAGATCTTGAGTTTTCGTCAAGGGGCGTGTCCCTGGCGGCCTGACAAAGTTTGATGTTTCGCCATAAAACAGGAAGTTGCTATAACTCAGGCAAGCAATGTCCGATCTGCCCCAAACTTCACACGTTTGATAGGTGTTATGTCCTGAACAAATAATGTTCAATCTGGACCAGACTTCACATGTTTAATAAAAGTGCTGGCCTGAAGACATCTACATGCCAACATCCAGTTATAATCATAGCGCCACCAGCTGGCAGCAGGAAGTTTTTTGCACATATAAATGACTTTGACATATTCCTCCTATATTTACCACTTTAAATGCATATTGCCCACTGTTTGCTGTTTTCCTAAAGCCACCGGGTGGCGGTGAGCCCGGGTGCGAGGGCCCTTTCATCGCTGCTTGCAGCTTTCATTTATTTTTGTTTTCATGCAGTCATTCATTATGTTAATATGTTTGTTCATTCATTTATTCATTTTTTTTTATTATTCATTTATTTATTTGTTATTTGTTGTTTATTCATTCATTCAATCATTAATTCATTTTTAGTATATTTATTCGCTTATTTTTTATTTTTATTCATTAATTTTTAATGTATTAATTTATTAATTAATTCAGTTTTTTATTTCATTAATTAATTAATTCATTGTTTTTTTTTCTTCGTTTCATTCATTCATTTTATTCATATATTTATTCATTTATTTTTTTCTTTTTATTAATTTGTTTATTTATTTATCTGTTCATTCATTAATTAATTTTTAGTATATTTCTTAATTTATTCACTGTTTCTTTTTATTTATGTATTTTTCATTCATTAATTTTTTTCTTTTTATTCATTTTTTTCATTAATTCATTTATTCATTCATTTTTTATTTCATTCATTCATTCATTTTTTCATTTATTATCATTTATTATTTATTTATTTATCAGTTCGTTCATTCAATCATTAATTTTTAGTATATGTATTAATTGATTTACTAATTTTTCTTTTTATTAATGTATTTATTTATTCATTTTTTATTCATTCATTCCTTTTTAATTAATTAATTTATTTAATTATTCATTTTTTTAATTAATGTATTTAGTTAATAGGTTTTAGTTATTCAGAAATTAACCCATTACACTGAGCATTTCTCTAGAGTTTTAGCACAAACCCGTTTCAGCTGCTCCTTTATCTCTCCACAGACATGTGAGGTTTGGATGTGATGAGGAGCGAGGGGAACGGCGCACGTCAATAATCACTCACTTCTCTTCATTAGGCGCTGGCAGCAGAGGCTGTGATTTGCGGGTGGCATGTGTTTGTGATTTGGGAAGTCTCCGGGGCTTTGGGCCGGGTGCAGCGGGGTTCACGTGTTGTCCCGCACTCAGACCCAGGTGCTTTTCAGCAACTTTTACCTCAAATGAAAGTGTCCTGCCAGTTTCTTTTGGCCTTGGGTTTATTAGAATGAATGATCTGTGTTCTTTTTCGCTCAGACCTCAATGCAGGAGTCACAGATTGTACCATTTGCGCTGTTTTGCGTCTCTATAAGTATTTTCTAGAGCATGTTGAATCACACTTAATCAATTTGAGTCTGCAGAATTGAATCAAACAATACAAAATATACTAAATGATATCAATATCCAGTGTACAAAAGGACATTTAATTCTTTTGTATTGTCTGACCAAACGTCTTTGCACATTTTATTTTTTCATCAGCTTCTACATTATTAAACTTATTTGATATAAAAATGATTTAAAAGAAACCGATTCATTTTTGTGCTTAAACTTTGTGACTCTTTCGTAAATGTGCTTCAAAGAAATGGTCTTATTATTATTATTAATATTATTATTATTATTATTATTATTTCTGCTTTTCTAACAACATCTCTTTTGGAATAATAAAGATTTAAGATTTTTAAAATTTTTGAAAAGTCTTCTGCTCACAAAGGCTGTATTTATTTGATCAAAAGTACAGTAAAAACGGTGATATTGTGAAATATTATTACAATTTAAAATAACTTTTCTGTATGAATATATTGTAAAATTAACCCTCTGGGGTCGACGGTGGCGACTGATTCCTGATTAGAGCGAAAAGAACTTAAAATGCTCTGTCATTTTTGATTGTACTCATAAGAGTAATAGATCATTTGAATCTGTAATTATTCTGTAATTAATTATAAATCTTTATTAATTATTGAATCTGTAATTAATTATAAATAAGCAGTGCTGAAAACGGTTGAAAATTTTGCTTTGCATCACAGGAATTAATTACATTTTAAAATATATTCAAATGGAAAGCAGTTATTTTAAATCGCAATTATACAGTATTTCTCAATATTACTGTTTTTCCTGATCAAATAAATACAGCCTTGGTGAACAGAAGAGTCTTCATTCAAAAACATAAAAAAATCGTAATGATTCTTCAAAAGCATCTTAATGAACTTTTGACCCCCTGTGTATTCTGTTTTCTAAGTTATTAAGCTTGTTTGATAGCTCATAAATAATCTAAATTAGCGTCTGAGAGAATAATTAATCCCATTTTTGTCTGTTTGACCTGTGTTGAAGCATGTCCACTGTGAATATTTCAGAAACGTGCTCCTCAATCGTACATGAAATGGCTGTGTTTGGTTGGATGAAGTCAAATAAGCGGTGGGTAATAAGTGTTGAAGGTCTCGATAACGCTTGCCAATGCATTGAACAAAATAACAAACTGAGCTTTCACTTACTGCTGGAGCTGCCACAACTGTTTATTTTAGCAGACAGTGTCTGCCAGTAACTTTACAGATTTTTAAACACACATTCTGAGCTTTTGTGTCATTTGACAGGTGGAAACTGAGCACAGAGTGTGTGTGTGTGTGTGTGTGTGTGTGTGTGTGTGTGCGCTCATAAAGAAGCAGTCAGCAAGGTTTAATGTTCACTTAAGACAAGACAGGAAAGTTCACATCTATTGGTCACACTAGACTTTGTGCTTCATTCATGCTTGCAGATCTAAGCATATGCATACAGTAGATGTTTTGTCTTTGTTTGTGTACCAAAGTTTCAGTTTAGTGATTTTAGTGAACTTTGTGCCACCAAAAAGATGTTTGACCAATAGTCAATCTAAATGTCACACATACTAATAGCATGGGCCTGCATGATTTGCATTGTTACAGGAAAGTTAAGTATAGTATTTTTGTCATATTTTAGTTATTTGTTGTTTATTTAAACAAAAACAGAAGCCCAAGAGCATGACATCATATCCTGTTGCCTAATTTATTGAGATGCACCTGTACTTGCTTACATATCCAAAATGACTTTGCATGTTTTGAGTAAATTAATATTTTAGCCCATTTTATTTGTGTAATTGGATGGTTTTCTGAGTGAAACTGTATGTTCATTATGGAAAAAAGGAAGGCAAGACTAAACTTGAATCCAAAACTTTGACTTCAGAGCTCAGAATACTCACTAATGTCTGTCCCTCATATCAAACTTCACGTCTGTTTCTCCGTCGCCCCGCTGTCTGAAAATAGCCCAGGTCCAGCTCAACCCCACCCTATCACTATAAACGCCTCTGGGCATGGAAAACTCCGTACACACACACACACACGCTCTAAATACAGCTCAAAGTGGAAAAATCCTGGATAAAGTGTTAAGGAACGGTCCGGAGAAGGACTAAAAGGTTTCTAAAGCCGAAATTAGATACACAGGAAATATTCACATTTTCTGGTTTATACTGTAGCTAAACACTGGCTTTTTTTCTCATTCAGTGTCTTTAAAGTGACCCACAATATTTAGATGCTTTTGTGCTGTGATCTCACGCGAAAGCCACCCAGTGCTGAAGTCATTGATGAAAATCACAGATCCTGCTCAAACTGTCAGGGCTTTTATTTGTTGGTAGTCAAAATCTACATGAATTTATACAGATTTCTTATGAGTGAGTCTCAGTACATGTCTAGGTCACTTGTTACCCTTGGGAGGAGAAAAAAAAACAAAACAAGAAATTATTTTTAGCATTAACAAAATTAAGCCTGTTTTTCAGACCATTAAGAATTTTTGCAATGTGACAAATTGTCCACCAAATTCTCATTACTGTTAATAGGAAAACAATGTGTTATTTAAATAAATTGAAGTAATTAATTTATTATTATTATTATTATTATTAATAATAATTTGT
>NW_015536515.1:91586-91848 GCF_001515605.1 Sinocyclocheilus anshuiensis | reverse complement strand
AATTTATTATTATTATTATTATTATTATTATTATTAATAATAATTTGTATTTTATTATTTTATTTATTTAAACAAAACAAGTAATTATATTTAGCTTTAACAAAATAAGCCTTTTTACCACATTTTCTCCTCCAAATTCTCATTACTGTATTGCAAAAATAATATAGTATTTAAAGAAATTGAAGTAATTAATTTACACATGTTTTGACTGTAAATGGTTTAATAATAATCATCATACAATTATAAAAACAGTTCTTATTCA
>NW_015536515.1:83632-91576 GCF_001515605.1 Sinocyclocheilus anshuiensis | reverse complement strand
TTAAATTATTATATTATTTATGAACTGTTTATTAAATGTGTACTCATTTTTTAAGTGTTCTGAAGAATAAGACTTTGGTTATTTTAATGTTTTTTAAATTATATAATAATTAGAATTTTAGAATTATATTTTAATAATTACATATTTATTTATTTATTAAGAGGTATTATTTTATTTATTAAGTTGTTTTTTTTAAGTGTTCTGAGGCATAAGACTTTGGTTAGCTTGAGTCAATGGTCTGGACATCTATAAAGGTTTATTATTTTTGGTTCTGTAGTTGTTTCCAGGATACGATGTTTTCTCTCAGTGTTGTGATGTCAGATCCCAGGTGAGGCGGTCAGACTGTGTGACGGTGTTTAAGGATGGCACGATACAGTCTAGAAACTTCCTCCATCCTCAGTTTCTCCCTTCCTCTCCCTGTGTGGATCTTACGCTTGTCTCTTCGGCCCACGCGAGCGTCTGAAATATAAACAGCATTTGCTGTTCTGCAGTTTATCTTGGGCTTAAAACTGCCTCATTGACTTGATTCAGTGCTTTGGTTCGGATAACAGTAGTTGCTGATTGAACGGGGATAAAGCCGCTCTTTTTATCAACCTAAGCAAGACATACGCTAGCATTGTGAAATGAAAATATTATCCTTAAACCCTGCCCACATTAGTGAAGTCAGTGTGTGCGGCCCGAGGGCCGAGTACATGCAACAAAAGAAAGCACAAAATGTTTTCATATAAAACACGTTGTACTTTGGTTGCAACCCTAATTAGATTTCACCAGCCGTCTGCTGAATCAATTCACAATCATAATTGCGTTATCTGCCTCATTGACTTGATTCAGTGCTTTGGTTCGGATAACAGTAGTTGCTGATTGAACGGGGATAAAGCCGCTCTTTTTATCTACCTAAGCAAGACATACGCTAGCGTTGTGAAATGAAAATATTATCCTTAAACCCTGCCCACATTAGTGAAGTCAGTGTGTGCGGCCCGAGGGCCGAGTACATGCAACAAAAGAAAGCACAAAATGTTTTCATATAAAACACGTTGTACTTTGGTTGCAACCCTAATTAGATTTCACCAGCCGTCTGCTGAATCAATTCACAATCATAATTGCGTTGGTTAACCATGTAACAATAACTTTGTGGATTTTGTGATGTTTCAATTTTATTGTTATTTCATTATTATTTTATTTACTAAAATATAAATAAAATAATACATATCAAATATAAAATCTAGTTAACCATTACTCTATTACCTTCAACAGCAGCATTAATGTTACTAAATTAATAGATTTAAATATAGCCTAAAGAAATGTAAAAAAAAAAAAAAAAATTGAATCAGTAGCTTGTGTCCTAGCTGCCCTCAAGCAAAAAGGAATGTCGTTTCAGAGGAGGAGCGACTTAATGCACTTTGGTGAAAGATTATGAAGACTTTTTTCCTGTAGAATAACGTGCATATGAGTTATCGAAAAAAAAAAAACTGAATCAGTAGCTTGTGTCCTAGCTGACCTCAAGCAAAAAGGAATGTCGTTTCAGAGGAGGAGCGACTTAATGCACTTTGGTGAAAGATTATGAAGACTTTTTTCCTGTAGAATAACGTGCATATGAGTTATCGTTTAAATTAAGACCAGGATTGTGTAATGAAAATGTAAACTGGTTCATGTTCATTTTAAATATTATTTTTTCTTTAAACTGCTTCTAGCTAGGCGCTCTGTCTCTGTTGCTGTACTGTATGGTGTTGGTCGTCTGGCCCCGGGTCCCTGTGGACGAGATGTTTACTGTAAGCATCTCTGATCTCTGCACTGTATTTAAACACCGATTGATTTCTGGAATCAGGACTGTCAAATCAATGTGTTTACATCAGTCACATTGCTCTCTCTGTTTCTAAGCAAATACGGGAAGCTGGCGAGATGGAAAGAGCACCACCGCAGGCGCGCTCACAACCCAACATCTCTATACAAACATTCAGCTTATTTTTGCAAACGGATGATGCTGTCTGCCCGCTGCCCGCTTAGATGCTAGAAAGAGAAAGGATGCAATTCTAATCGTGATGCCGAGGTCGCTTTAGCTGGTCAAAGTCAAATGAAGAGGAAGGATTCATTCAAATCCAGCAGCATGATTGTGGACATTATTTTGGAGATATTGAGTAATATTAGCATTTCTATAACAGATATTAAACTGTAAAAGCTAGGAAATAAGCCAAATTGTCTAATAAGTAATGTACAGGTTCATTATTGTGAAGTAAACCGACAGGAAGCTCAGGACCCCAACATGAGTCTCGTATCAATCTGAACAAATGTCAAAATGCATTTTCATATCCACTAATGTCATTGCTAGAAACGTATTAAGTGTATCAGTGTGTCAAATGTATTCGTTAAATACCCATATTGAAAAGAAGACATTGGGATGGCAAAAATGGTCCTCTACTGATTGCAGTTCAGTCTGAAGCATCTACGCTTTCTGTTTTGTTTTATTTTTTTATTTTATTTTATTTTATTTTAATTTATCTATTTTTTATTTTATTATTAAAGCTTTGTGTTGTCATACTAGTGTCCTAGTCTGAGCAGAGATGCAAAACAAGTGGAATACATTTTTATTTATATAAAAATTTTATTGTAAAGGCTCTGTGTTATCTTGCTACTCCTGGTATGAGCTGAAATGCCAAACAAGTGGAATAAATTAAACTATTTCATTTGATTTAATTTTCATTTTAAATAAATTTGGAATTCAAATTTCATTTTAATAATTGTATTTATTTGTTTTTTATCTGAGCTGAAATGCTTTGTAACTAAACAAGTGGAATAAATTACAACACTGGAGGAAATTATGGTTTTTCCTCTGGGAGGTGTTTGGATTCAAATGGATTGAAGTGGATAGAAAAAAACAGGAACACAATAAAAGTTAATTGAAGACGGTCACAGTTGAGACTTCAATAACTAGATGCACGGAGCCGGAGTTTGAGCACTAGGTGATTCCATAAGTGCTTTACGTGTCTTTGAACCATATGAAGTAAATAAAAATGCAATTAGGCACTAGTTGTAGTATTTTCTTTCTTTTTTAATTTTTGCCAGGGTTAAATATACTCATACTTAATGGATAGTAAGTAACTTTGTGTAGTTTGAAGAGAGGAATCAATAAGCCAAACATATAAAAGCCAATGATAGAAACTCTTCTCAAAAATGAAAACTAAGTTAGACATAACTTGTGTGGTTTTTGACCAGAATTGTCACTTCATGAAGAAAATGGCTTATTTTTTTTCCCTAATGAAGTAAGTGTAAATCATTTGTCATGGTTCTTTGTGAAATGGAGTTTATAGCCAGACGTGTTGCTTGATGAAGCCTCTTCCGTCGAAAGTGTTGAGCTTCTCATGGAAGTTCCCATCTTCTCCTCTTTTAAAAGCGAGAGTCTGTGGCCGTCCGGTGGTTTGTGCTACTATTGGATGAAACCGCTGTGTCGATATTAAGCACACTGCGATGTGGGAAGCTTTGGCAGATGCAGTGTGGGAAAAACTGTGAATAAAGGCCCTCAGATTTTGTAAATAGCTCTAGCATTGGAAACTCAAGCCATCTATAATGAATGTCAGCTATTGCTATGAATGGCTGATGCCTTTTTATTACCCAACTGAGGGCTTAACTGTGTGTTAATTGCCATTTTATGAACATTTGCTCACAGTTATGGCATTAATAGAGAATCCATTTTAGATTATTTATCTCAACTGAAATAAGGGTTGTGGGTTCAACATGGTGATTGTGAAACATGTTGGTCAGGAGCTTAAACATACTAAGTGCTTTTTGTAAAGCTTGTGTATTTGTCTCTCAGGTTTGCTCTTGGTGATGCTCGCAGACCACTGCACGAGACCGCCGCCCTGGTGGAGGACATAGTGCACACCCAGCTCATCAACCTCGTGAGTCAATGAAAATACCTGTACTTACACAATGTCAGAGAGATTTTTATTATTTTTTCTGCCTGGAGCAGAAATTACTTTATTTAATTTTATTTTGAATTTACATTTTTTTTTTTTTTTTTAGAATAATGTAGTGTATGTAAAGACCATTAAAGTGACCTTTAATATTACTGTCTAATATTACTTTTTCCTGTTGCATGGCCTTGGTTAAAGGGTTAGTTCACCCAAAAATGAAAATTCTGTCACACGTTCAAGGTCCAGGAAAGTACCAAGATGATAGACAAAGTAGTCCGTGTGACATCAGTGGTTCAACTGTAAAGTTACAAAGCTACGAGAATACTTTTTTGCGCAAAGAAAACAAAAATACCGCCACACGCTCGCGTCATGATACTGTCGTGAACACGCGTCCACAAGTGACGCAGTTGAGACGAAAATGTGGAATAAAGTAATTATTTTTGTTTTCTTTGCGCAAAAAAGTATTCTCGTAGCTTCGTAACTTTACAGTTGAACCACTGATGTCACACGGAATACTTTGTCGATCATCTTGGTACTTTTCTGGACCTTGATCGTGGTAGTTACCTTGCTGTCTATGGGAGGGTCAGAGAGCCCTCATATTTCATCAAAAATATCTTAAATTGTGTTCCGAAGATGAACGAAGTTCTTACGGGTTTGGAACAACACGAGGGTGAGTAATTAATGACAGAATTTTCATTTTTGGGTGAACTAACCCTTTAAGTTAGCAAAAAAGTTGTTAAAGAGACAGAAAAAGTTTTATTTTATTTTTGTTATTTTATTTACATTTTGTATTTGTTTTTTTATAATTTTGATGAATTTATGAATTGTATTTTTATTTTTGAATGAAGTGTGTGTTATTTTAAAGGGAAAAAATTTGCACAATAAGACTATTAAAGCACCCTTTAATATTACTTTCTAATTGTAATATTCCCTGCTGCATGACCTTGGTTATGTCAGCAAAAAAGTTGTTTAGGAGATGGAAAAGTTTTATTTGATTTTTATTTTGCTTAATTTATGAAAACAATTTTTCTCTAGAATAACATTTTGTATGTTCTTTTAAAGAAATAAAGGGCACAATAAGACCATTAAAGTGACCTTTTTTAAACAAAGTGAATGTATTTAGATTTCACACTCTTAATTTCAATATTAAGTGTATAGTTGATCATAATAGCTTATGGCTGCATGTATTAATGCCAGTAATAATGATCAAAGGTCATTTGGGTTCAAGTGTATGTGCTGATAAGAGTTTAAGGTATCTATCATGACACCCTTGTGCACATGTTCGGCTTGAGACATTTGCATCTGGAAAAGGGTTTTACAGCAATCTGTAATTAAGTATAAATAGCATCATCAGAGACGGCCCAAACGGGAACACCACCTACTTCAAATGCTTCCTCGGCTTTTCCAGCCTTCTGAAACGGATGACCGCTGCAATGTGATATGAGAATTGAACTGAGTTAAGTAAATAACTGCGCTTACAAAGCCAGTTGCTTTCACTGGTGGGATAAACAGCGTTCCTCCCCGGCTTACACCTTGTCATGCCGTTACCACAAGCAAAACACTGAGTGTACCGGAGCAGAATTCCCCTGAACGGAGCCCAGCAAATATCACCGGGAAGCGGCCTGCGCTTTACTGGCACACTGACTGCAGATATAATTGCTTTTGCTCAGAGGGCGCCTGGAGTTTGGAAGCTGGCTGGGAGAATTATCTCTCAGAGTTCACGTAGCAAACTCTGACACGTTGCAGTGGATTTAACCTTTCACCCCGTAGCTGCAAAAAGGAGTAAAGCAGCTCTTAACATTCATTGTTTTAACCTTTAGCCTGTCGAATCTGAGAGCTCTTAAATCAGGCGAGCCAACGGTCCAAATGGCTGCAATATAACAAAGAGTGAAAAATTTAAGGGGGTCTGAATACTTTCCGTACCCACTGTATATCTATACATTTTTATAAATATTATATTATACAATAAAGTAAATAATAATAATAATTATGTTTACCTGTCTAAATAAATGAATATCTTATACATATATAATTCATACAAATATTACAATGCAAAAATATGAATAAAAAGAGAGTACATTATATACATTTGGCTCATCTATCTGTATAAATAAAAAATGTTTTATACATATTATATTATAAAATAAATACATAATAATAAATTATAATACAATAATATGAACACAAACATGGTCCATTATATATATTTTGCTCATGTTTATTTGTCTGTATGTCTATTTATATAGGTATAAAATAATAAATCTTTCACAATTATTATATTATACATGAATAAATAATTCAAAAATAATACAAAATATGGAGAAAAATATGATGCATTATATTCAGTTGGCTCACCTGTCTATTTATATATGTATATCAATTATAAATTAATGCAATAATAATAGTAATGCATATTGTGGAAGTATATAATGAGTATTATCAAATGGTAATAACAAAAGTTATTAAGACCTGATTAACTAATTTATTATACAAGTCAAGACTGGCTGCCAATCAACATAATGGCTCTTATCTTTTACTGAAAAGTGCCTTTTTCCCCTTGTTGGATGATGCATGAGGTCTCTAATACAATATTTCCCATTTGATTAGTACAATTCTGCTTGCTATAAGGCTGGCAAATGCTATTAAACTTTTTAGCACTAAAATCATATTACGGCACTCCAAATATTGCCATAACAGGTGAGGGTTCGACTGGTGTCTCTGGTACTTCTGAAAAGAAGGTAAATATTGATTTCCAAAGCCATCTTTATTTTCTGACACCGGCTCCAGGCAGATTTATAGACACACGTGTTTCCAATCAGATCTATAAAAGGCTATAAAATAACTGATATGATATATAACAACATGACATACATACAGTAGTATTGCATGTAATATACAGCATATTTTCAGTGTAATGAACTCAAGAAAGCATTGCACGAGATTTCAGATAGCCAGCTGTCGAGCTTTGAAGAATGTCTCCATGCATATCTGCCTTTCAGCACCTTGTAAATTCCTCAAAGTGGCCGATCTCCTTGTGTTTTTCTTAATTTGGCGATTCCAGAATGACAAAGTCTGTCTGGCATTACGGCGATATTTTCGTGTTTATTTTCGCAGGGCTATAAATAACCCGCTCGTCTCAGCAGTGAGCACTAAACCGGGCATGATGGCGATAACCTTTCATTAATTTTGGGTTTCCTCCCTCGTGGATTTGTTATTGTTTGGAGAGGCCAGGTGTAGTGCTGCTTGGAATGTAATTGTGAGCGAGCTACTTAGCCGAAGACCACAGCGGTAATAAACCAAATTGCACAATAAATCCTTACCACAAGCAAAACACTGAGTGTACCGGAGCAGAATTCCCCTGAACGGAGCCCAGCAAATATCACCGGGAAGCGGCCTGCGCTTTACTGGCACACTGACTGCAGATATAATTGCTTTTGCTCAGAGGGCGCCTGGAGTTTGGAAGCTGGCTGGGAGAATTATCTCTCAGAGTTCACGTAGCAAACTCTGACACGTTGCAGTGGATTTAACCTTTCACCCCGTAGCTGCAAAAAGGAGTAAAGCAGCTCTTAACATTCATTGTTTTAACCTTTAGCCTGTCGAATCTGAGAGCTCTTAAATCAGGCGAGCCAACGGTCTGCATTTATTTTACACGCTCAGATTCAGTGTGGTATTTTTGTATTTCTCCTTTCAGAGCCAAACCCTCACGGTGGCTGAATCTGTCATATAGAAGCAGAATATGCATGCGAACACGAGCCGAATCAAGCTAAATATTTGTGTAGCACTGACTCACTCTTGGCAACAAAAGATTTCAGACCCTATTATTACCAGGATGTCAAAATCTCCTCGCTTTTCTTTGACATGGCTTTGGGGTCTTGCAGTTTGCAGAGCCACGTTTTATTGAGAAGATCAATGGGGTCTGTTTAAAGTTCTGACACCCCTCATCTGTTCCCCTGCCCGCTGAAGAAAGCAGCTGCGCCCAGAGGAAACGTCCCACCACCAGATGATCAGGCTCTTGCTTTATGCATTTATGTTGACT
>NW_015536515.1:76818-83570 GCF_001515605.1 Sinocyclocheilus anshuiensis | reverse complement strand
TATATATATATATACTTGGAATGCGTGCATATTGCTATGCATAAAAGCATCTGACAAATGCATAATTATGTAAATGTAATTAAAGTGATTTTGCATCAAAGTATTTATGCATTAAATCATGCATAAATCATCATCTGTGCATTGCATTCTAGCGGGAAAAAGAAAATGTATCTTGGTTTGCTGTAGGTTTGTTCTGGTAGCATCAAAAAGCAATGCTAATTGAAATTAATCAAATGCAATTAACTATAATCATGTATAAATGTCTGCTTTTAGAAAGGAGGATAAAACTCTTCTCGCATCTTTTGCTGATGATGTCATAGGTCATCTGTCCAATCGAACTTAAACAGAATTTGCTTTTTGCTTTTTGCAATGAATTATTGCCTGACAACAACTCAAAAGGATAGGTCACCCTAGAAATGAAAATTCGGTCATCATCATTTACCTCCAAACCTGAATGAATTCTTTCTTCTGCAAAGATCTTTTGAAAAAATGCCTTTGTTTTTTGTGTGTATAATGAAATTCAAAGGGATCCAATGTTGTTTGGGAACCCAACGCTCTTCCAAATTTCTTCTCTTGCGTTCTGCAGAAGAAAGAATTAGTGGTCGACCGATATATCGCCAAGGCCGATATATCGGCTGATATTTGGTATTTTTCAAATATCGGCATCGGCCGATAAGTTTTTCTGTTTGGCTGATGCGTTCGAGGCGGGACTTTTATTTTGACGGCATTTGCCCACTGTCATATTCATGTCATTTTCACTGTGTGCTGTATGAAAATGAGTGTTACCTTGGCTTTATTTGAAAATATATGATTCCAAATGCACACAAACTTCCCAGAATATGGAGTGCTCTGTTGGTTACAGTTTACTTCCTTTTTAATTTTATTTTTATTAAATATTTATTTATTTGTGGAAAATACTTTGTCATCTAAAGTATAAGTAATTTACAAATTTATTTTTTAATCCATTTTCAAATGATTTCAAATTTCTTAAATATTAATTAAAATACAATTATATCGGCTTTGTATCAGCCATCGGCCACCCTGCTTTCCAAGATATCGGCATCGGCTGTCAAAAAACCAATATCGGTCGACCACTAGAAAGAATATCATGCAGGTTTGGAATGACATGAGGGTGAGGAAATTATGAATTTTTTTTTGTGAACTCTCCTTTTAAGTATAACAATTTTGCATGAAATCCCACATAAATCATCATCTTCTGTGCAATGCATTCTAGTAAGAAAGAGCTGTTTGTCCTCGAAATCTGTGGTTTTCAACTGGTTTGTTGTAGGTTTGTTCCTGGTAGTATGAAAATGTAATGCTAAATTAAAATAGTTAAATTCAGCTAACAATATAATCATGTATAAATATTATCTGCTTTTAGAAAAGAGGAGAACACTTTCTTTTCTCTGTTAAACTTAAAGGAAAATATAGTGTTTTTTTCCCTCCTACATTCAAAGTCAGTGGGGTCCAATGTTGTTTGGGAACCCAATGTTCTTTTGTGTTTTGCAGAAGATCCTGGTAGTATGAAAAAGCAATGCTAAATGAAAATAATCAAATGCAACTTACCATGTAATCATGTATAAATCTACGTTTATAAGAAGAGGAAACTCTTCTCATATCTTTTGATGATGTCAAAGGCTGTGTGATCAAACTCTCGAACACAGTTTGCTTTTTGCAATCAATATTGGCTGGTGAGAACTTAAAACCATCAAAATGCAGTTTTGCATAAAAAACAGTTTAGGTACTTCTCAACAGTTTTGCTCTAATCTAAAACCCGTGTCTTGGAGCAAAACCAGATGCTGATCAAAAGCAAAATCTGAAGTGTTTGATCTCCAGCAGCTTGAGTTGGAGCAGGACAAGCAGGTCTGAGTGTCTGTGACTCAGCAGAATCCATTGGCTTGTTGTTGAGTCACAGTCTCTGCAACAGAAAGGCAGAAATGATCTGCCTTCAGACTGAGATGCAGTCGTTAAGTGAAAGCAGATCGTTCAGGACTTCTCTTAAGCACTTTGAGTGATTGTACACTGATAGACGGTCAGGAATGATGACGAGTGTTTTGTGGAGCATCTCTCCATTGTGTGCCATACAAGCAGAAGTTTATGAGATCCTTACAGTGACCTCTAGTGCTCGCCATCATGCTGTATGTAAGATACTGTTGTTTTACCTCTAAAACAGCTGTATCATTCATGTTCTGCAGTTGTTTTTAAAATATGAATTGACTGTGTCGTAATTTAAAGAGATAGTTGCCGAACAGTTGCCGGTAGCCATTGACTTACATGGTGTTTTCTCCATAATATAGAAATCAATGGCTAACGGCACCTGTTTGGTTACTTCAAAATATCTTCTTTGAAACAGCTTGAGGGCGAGTAAATGATGACAAAATGTTCATTTTGGGGTGAACTATCCCTTTATAGACGTATTTCTAAGAGACTTTAATAAATGTGTTCTGGTCAAACTCATACACTTTATTAATTATAATATGATTATTTAAAGTGATAAGAAGATGATTAGGGTGCTTTAAACTTTTAAACGTGTTTAGTTCCATTGAATTGACTCTCATTGAAAGACTCTTTGGTAAAGACTGATGATGTAGTTTTATTAGTTTAGGTTCTGTAATCTGAATGAGAAATTGTTAATCCAGCGTCAGCTTCCTCTAACTGGAATGACTATTTGCAGAATAAGCGAACATGCCTGTGAAAAGCCTTGACGTTTCTCCTGACATGTGAAACAGAGTTCACTCTGCGTTTTCCTGTAGCACCAGGTGCAGATGTTGGCAGGCTCTGCTTTCGTAGACCTTTATTCCCCAGGAATTTCTCTGATTCCAGTCTTTCTATCAGCCTCCAGGGTAGTTTTTTTGCAACGACAGCAATTTTGCTGTATGACCCTTTCAGTGCGGACCACCGTTGTAAATTTGAAAATTGCCCAAGTCTGTGCTTCTAATGAATATATTTATGAGTCCAGTGTACAAATCCGTTTAATGACCAGTAGCCAGCTGGTGAAGTCAAGTTCAGAGATTTATTTTGGTCTCTCAGACGAGGGAAATATTTTTCTCTTGATGTTCCTGTAGGTACTGTACTTTAGAAGACTTTTTGATGTTCATGTGGGTAACACCTCATTTCATACCTTTTCAACATATCTGTGTGACTCCACGTCCAGGTCATATTTCACCCCAAAAATATATTCTTTTGCATTACTTAATTGTCTGCACATTAGGCAAAATATAATTGTCTTTCTTGTGATTTTTGGGTGAAATATGGCAGGTGAGATTTACCCGTCTGTTCAGGAGGGCTTTAAATAAAGATTGAAAGTCTTCCAGTCTGTTTGCTCTTTTAAAAGTAAAATGAATTTTCTTTCATCAAGAGGCATTGCTGTCTACTGTACATCACCATTTACTTCAGTGAAACTGTGTTTCTTTTCAGGTAAGAAGCGGACATGAGAGGTCCAGAAACTGATCTAGATCAGTGTGTTCTGCCAGAAAACCCTCAGCGAGCTAAACTATACCCAGAGCTGTTTTTGTTTACCTACTTCTGTTTGCCTAGTTACCATTTTTATTGCATTTTGTTGACACTGTTTGCTTTGCGGACTCTGCCGTCTGCCTCGGTGATAGGTGGTCTGTGTTAATAATGAGTCAGATATATTTATATTTAGCCATTCAAGAATCGGTTCCAGCGCTCGGGCTGGTTTTAAGCTAAGAGGCTTCCATTCATCCGCACACAGACTGGTTAAAATACGTCTGCCAGAGCCAGACTCAACCCCGTCCCGAAGCCCAGACGCCTGCACCTCGGTGAGGGAACGCCGGCCGGATGTTTGGGGTTGGGATGTGGAAGTACGGCTGCCATCTCCAGTCCAGGTGCTCACGCTGACATATGTCAGAAGCGTTCGGTGCCCGAATCAATTAGCTTCTCTGCTGTCGAGCAGGGAGGACAAATTGGCAAAGTGTTTTGTTTAAATAAATGGCCTTGGTGGAGTTTTTCCAGGGGGAGCGAGGCTTGTAGGAATGTGTGGTCTCATCGTTCTTAGAAATAAGTCGTTGCAGCATCGTCCGTTGACAACATGTTTACTTATTCACACCATCGCAAAACCGAAATCTGAGACCTCCCGGCTGCGGCCGGATTGTGTAATGTGGTATATTTATTGAGTTTCAGTCCGTCGTGATGTGGTTTGTATACAGTAAGTTCACGTTCTGCATGATGAAGCTTGCTTAATTTCATTCAGGACCATTTTGGACCAGAGAAGAGCACAAACCCTGAATCTTAAAAGGGATGGTTCACCTTAAAATAAAACTTTTGTCATCCTTTACTCACCCAAAAGTTGTTCCAAACCTTTATGTTGAACACAAAAGAAGATATTTCAAAGAATGTTACCAAACAGTTGCCGGTAGCCATTGACTTCCATAGTATTTATGGCTACCAGCAACTGTTTGGCTACCAACATTCTTCAAAATATCTTCTTTTGTGTTCAGCAGAAGAAAGAAACTATTGCTTGGGTGAACTATCGCTTTAAGCATTAAACTTTGGCACAGAAGTCATCAGATTTTCACCTGCTCGGTGTTAACATGAGTTAAAAATCCCACAGACCTACACTGAAGGACTCGAGCCGTATCTAAAGACCAGAAACTGTTTTTGATGCAAATGGGAAACACTTATCAAACTGCCCGTCTCACAGGGACTCTGAGTTTCGGCAAACATTGATAAAGTTCCCTGCCAAACATCACCATTAAACCACAGAACACAAGCAAAACATTCTGTCTTGTGGAGCTGTACGAGTTTGTGTTCTGGTGATAACGCCGCTGCGTTAGTGTTTTTCACTAATTGTTTTTGACTAATGTTTTCCCTCTGATTTCTCGTTGTTATGAAGCAGGTCAGACGGTTTCTTGGAGACCAGCGTTATAGGGTTGTTTTGATGATTGGATAAATCACACAAAAACATGTCCAGGTCACATTTCACCCCAAAATCATATTTTGAGGAAATTAATTACGCCTTTTTAGGATTATTTTGCGGGCCATTTACCAGGGTGGTAACTAAAGCTAAGACTAAAGCCATTCAAATAAATTTTCATTACTTAACACAACATTAACAAAACACATTTTTTACTAAACTGAAATAAAATAAAATATGAAAACTCATCTTATTTCAGCTTGTTGACAAGGCATTTTTGTTTAGTTTAACGTAAATTACTAAAATAATTAAAACTAAATGAGCTAAAACTAATAGATAAAAATGTATAAAAAACTATGTAAAACAAGAAAAACTAAAGACTAATAAATCCCCAAAACACAACAAAATTACTAAAACTTAAATTTAAAGTAATATGAAAACAGAAAATATAAAAATGATATATATATATATATATATATATATATGAGTGTGTGTATACATTGTACACACATTCTTTTTTCATATGATTTAAATCAGCATTAAGTAATAATTTTTTTAACATTTTTTCTCTTGTTTTTTTATTTTTATTGTATTTTTTAACTAATTGTTTGTTCTCATCTTATTCTCTCTCTCTCTCTCTCGCGCTCTCTCTCTCTCTCTATATATATATATATATATTTATATATATTTATTTATTTCATATTATTTAAATCAGCATTAAATAATTAAATTTTTTTCACATTATATTTTCTTTAAATTTTTTTTTTTTCATGAATTTAGGTCAAATGTGCTTGCTTGTCATATCTTTTTCATCATGCAAAATATTTCACTTATTTAACCCTTTCAGTTTTTGGAAAATATGATCCATGAGTGTTCTTGACAGGTTTTGTGTGATTTATCCACGTCACTTACCTTTTAAAACATTGCCAAACTCCTTCCAAGCTCTGCGCAGTAACCAGTGCCCCTCAGGTTTGTGTTGAAAGTCTAATGAAGTTTTTCAGCCATCACATTAGGTTTTCAGGTGATGTGATCAAGCCGCCAGTGAGGTTTCCCGCTTAAGTAACGTGAAATCTGCCTGTCTGAGTTCTGAAAATATCGCCGCTTGTTTTATTTTGTCGTCTTGCAAAGGAAATGGTGTAATTGATCTTTACAAGGACGCTGTGAGTGGAATTCTCCCGCTCTTCCTGTTACGTCTTCTAGTGTAATCAAATAATGGATTTGGTTTCAGAGCACTGCAGCAGCAGAGGAGAGGAAATGATCTTCAGCAGGCTTGTTTATTTGACTTCTGCCATTCTGTTGCATGAAATTTCGGCCTTTTCCTCCAGCACTGTAACGTGACATGAACCAGAGGCCCGCCGAGGCCAGTGTCGCTTGAAAATGTGTTGTAATTCAAATTGATTTGTCTAATTAAGGAACAAGACCTGTGTGCTTTCCTCAGGCCAGGAATCGGTCTCTGAAGTCGCTGGCACTGAATTCACAGTCGTGTTGAGCTCTTTCAGTCTTCTGCTCTCATATGCAAGCATGTTTTTGGATTCTGGACTGGTGTTCATTTGCTCACCTTCATGTCGTTCCAAATGCAGCTTTTTGTTTTGAAACACAAAAGATGTTTCGCAGAACGTCTGAGCTGCTATTGTGCTCATATGATACAATTTAAGATCTTAAGATGTCCGGTGATAACATTTACTTGGAGTTGTTTGTTCAACTATTGTTAACTAAAACTAAACTATAAAAATATATATTTTCAGTACTTGAAACAAAATAAAAGTTAACATTTGTATCAAAGTTAGCTAGCTGCCGAGGCAAAATTTCTCATTTTCATGTAGTTTAACTTGAAGTACTAAAATAACTGAAGCTAAATAAACTAAAACACATAAAT
>NW_015536515.1:65499-75499 GCF_001515605.1 Sinocyclocheilus anshuiensis | reverse complement strand
AAAAGACCACAGAGATCCCAGTGTTCATGAGTGAATGGAATAACAGCCCAACTTCATTTAGCTTTGATCAACCTGTAAAATTAGAGCAATTACTAAAATTAATCTGATATTTTGCAGAAGACAGGTTTGCGAGCCAGGGATTGCAAATGGTACGGAAAAACCTTCCTTAAGCCTGAAAAGAGCCGCACTGTGAGACTTTTAAGGGATCATGTTTTGTTTTTGTTTGTTTTTTTTCCTTTTGGGCCAAATTCAATCAAATGTTTTGCTTTAAATAGGTTTATATACATTTAACCCTGATGTTGTGAGAGGATTTTCTTTTTCCCGAAAATGCTAGTTAATGTTATCGCATTGCACTAAAACTTACTGACTTACCTCACACAGGCTATAGCTACTTGTAAAAAAAAAAAAGTATAGTTTAATTTAAAAAGTACGTTTTAGTAATTTTGTCTTTCTCATTTTCATTAAAAAAAAAAATATATATATATTTAAAAAATATTTAATTTTATTTAATAAAGTATAATTCAAAAATATATTATATTAATTATATTACATTACATTACATTATATAATATTATATATAGGCCTAATTGATCTGAGCGTATGATATTATATTATATTATATTATATTATATTATATTATATTATATTATATTATATTATATTATATTATATTATATTATATTATATTATATTATATTATATTATATTATATTATATTATATTATATTATATTATATTATATTATATTATATTATATTATATTATATTATATTATATTATATTATATTATATTATATTATATTATATTATATTATATTATATTATATTATATTATATTATATTATATTATATTATATTATATTATATTATATTTGATCTATGACCAATCAGTCCAAAAAATAAATACAAAACCTGCGCTAAAAAAAGAAAACAAATTGACAAAAAGATTGAATCCAAGATTTGGTGATAATATAGCATAAGAGAGATTTATAAGCAAGGGTTAAGAGAATAAATGATTATAAACTGTATTATTACTCTTAGTTTTCTAGTTCAGATCTAGTCGAATGGGTCATAAAATTGTTAATGTATCATTGTACATCAGAATACTATCCTTTATAAATATAATTCCTCAGGAAAGTGGTTCTGGTTTCCGAGGATGATGGGAATTTTGGCTGGGTGCGTGTGGAGAGTGGGGGATGAGATTCTACATACTTACAGCCATTTTTGTCTATTAAAAACCATTCCTCTGTGAAACGGTGGGACAGACATGGCAGCCGGTATGTCGACCTTGGTGTGATGCCAGGCCAGAGAGATCTATATTAAAGTCTTGTGGTGCGGCGGTAAATGCTCCCCCTGTGTGTGCATGTGTGGGGTCCGTCCCGCTCGCACACTCACATGAACGTTCCTGAGCAAATATATTTATGACCAGCAAATGTTTACAGACGCCGAGAACTGCTTGTGTGTATTCCAGGACTCAAGGTGGATTAAGTTGAAGTTGTGCCTCTTCATGAAGAATATCATCTTTTTCTTTTTTGGACGAGTTGTAGTCGGTTGCACTCCAGAGTCGAGGATATTTCAAGGGCCCTTCAGTGGTTTTACCAACAAGAGCTCTTTATTGAGGATTGCATGCTGAAAGGTTTCTGTTTTTTCCAGTGCATTTTCAGTTTAAAATGAAAAAGCAAACATATATATATATTAAAAAAAAAAAGTTCAGGTCCGATAGTCAATAATCACAAAATCTCAAAATTTCAACCTTATTTTTAGGACAATTATTTTTTTTTTCATTCTAAATTTATTTTAATGACAATTAAGCACAATTATCAATACCACAATGCAATAATTTTTTTGACAGATGTTTTTCCTCTGATTTCTCATGAAGCAAGACAGATAAAGGTTTTACACACATTTCCTAAATATTTTTTACAAAAACATTTAGTACTTGAAAAATGGCACATGATGAACCTGCTTGACGGATGATTCAATCAAAGCAATCAAGAGTTTTGAATTGATTCATTTAAAAAAAAGAAAAAAACTATATTTTGAGTAAATTAAAATGCACCTTTTTATGACTGTTTATTTTAATTTTTTACCGAGGTTATTATTGTTAACTAAAACTGAAACCATTAAAAAAATTCATTAATTACAAAATACATTTTAAACTACAAAAATAATTTTAATTATTTTATTTGAAATAAATTATTAATTTAAATGGACAGTCTGAACTGATTCACATAAATTAATCAAACTCAAAAAAAAAATCTTTTTTTTTTCAAATTAAAAGAAAGAATAAAATACAAATAAATAAAATAAAATATGACTTTTTTAGGACTGTTTATTAGGGCTTTATTATCGTTACTTAAAACTAAAATACACTTAATAAACTTGAAATATAATAATAAACTTAAAATATAAATCTCTTTCATTACCTGAAACAAAATAAATGTTAACTGAAATAAAAATAAAATATATTTAAAAATTTACTTTAATATTTTTATTTTAATATTTTAATATTTAAGTTTTTTTTGTGATTCACATTAATCTAAATTTTATTATATACCAGTTAAAAAATTAATAACCGTAAGCATATAAAATCATATAAATTATCAATAATTATTTGATCTTTTTAAATGCAAAAAGTCATAATGGTCTTTTAAATTTTCTTCTTATTTTCAGATATTTTTATATTCCTAATGTCATCTTTTATTTTTTGTTTAACTGTTTTGATAATTACATGATGGTATTTGCTTTACATTTTTCAGATTGTATTTTGTTCTCATATACAAGTACATCCTCAACATGAAATCATCTTTTAAACTAAGAAATACCAGCTCTACAAGTAATCAGATCTTGCTCTTTTTGTGTGTTTGTTATTATATACGTCACAGATCATTAGTTTGCTTCAGTTCAGTTCAGTTCAGTGTATTTATATAGCACTTTTCACATTCGCGTCCAAAGCAGTTTGACAAAGAATAGTTTTGTTAAACTCGATCCTCCTTTTTTATCCTTTTGTAAGGACGGGTTTAAAAATATCAGTAAGTTAACACTACAGTCCTTCCATGAGATTTGCCATAATTCTAGAGCGTTCATGGGATATGTTGATTTACATAAGAACAGCTATCATTTCCACCATGATGGATGAGCTGTTTTTCCTCTTTTGGCAACAAAGTGAAATTATAGCACTTCACCAGACATATTTCATTGCAGGTTTTTTGTCCTTCTCGAGCTTAAAGATTTAGTTGCATATGATTTAGACATTCCTCTGTAAACCTCGCATGCTGATAGAAAGGTCAATTATGTCTTTACATTAAACCAGGACACATAAAACACATTTTGCTATAAGCAATTAATCCTATTTCTAGACTGCTTATCTTGTTTTCATATCCAGACAAGCACCACATGGTATTTTGCTGTGCCTGGTTCATTTTTATCTGTTGTTTTGATGCATTTCTCTCTGTTTGCAATGCACTCAAGGACATTTTCTGACCTGTTTGAGCAGAAATAGCAAAGTTAGACGTTCTTGCACAAGACTCACGTCACGCCAAGTGACTCAAGACCTGCTCTCAAAATAAAAGCCTTTATCGGTTTCCTCAAGGTCTTCATGCTGTAGATGCAGTGCGTCAGTTATTCACAAAGCGCTGATTTTAAAAACAGCTTTGGGTTGATGTTGCCAAGCACTGATTGTTACATACTCCCGCTTTCTTTGCTGGTTGAATTGCCTTCATTTCTTTCTTTCTTTCCTCCTGCAGCTCCATCAGGCTGCAGAGGTGGCCCTCCTGAGAGGGGCCAGGGCCATTTCACCAGAGGATATCATATTTCTAATGAGGAAAGACAAGGTAAAAGCACACCAATATGAGACATTACCACAACATAAATCATTAGCCTTCATATTTATGGACTACTGCTTTGGTTATTGAGTAGTTTTATTGTTTTTGTAGTTCTGTTGCTTTTCTGTTTAAAAGCAAGAATCAGGGCTTGGTTGATACAATAAAACATTATTTAGATATTTTTTAGGGTTTTTTATAGGGCTGCATGATAAATCGCATGCGATATTTAATGCGCATCTTGTCAGAAAGCCGGTTCTGTAATCAGCGGTAAATCTCCATCACCTGCGTGCTTTCACATTGAGCAGCATTAACTACACAGAGCCGTTGTTCACTGACGAGCTGCGCAAAACCACGTTCATATTCGTGCGATTTCTTGCGCTGCTCGTCAGTGAACAACGGCTCTGTGTAGTTAATGCTGCTCAATGTGAAAGCCCGCAGGTGATGGAGATTTACCGCTGATTACAGAACCGGCTTTACTGATAAGATGCGCGTTAAATATCGCATGCGATTTATCGTGCAGCCCTAGTTTTTTATGATATTTATGTGATTTCAGTGAAGAGGGTAAGTAGATTAAATATGTTTAATGCAAGAACTGAAACAATAAACTTCTATAAAAATAATCTTTCAATAAAACAAAGGTTTTCCACACATTTTCCATAATAATTTCAAATCAGTTCTTTGAAATGGACAACTGATTCACCGAAATGAATCAAACTTACTAGCTTTAACTCTCTCTCTCTCTCTCTCTCTCTCTCTATATATATATATATAATTTTTGCAATATTGCTATATTCATAATGCTGCTTAATTCAGAATCATTTTCTTGAATGTTGTGAAGAAACCAAAACTAAAAGATCATTTTGTAGGATGCAAAGATTGTTTTAGTTTCATTGAAATGGACGACTGCTGGAACGCCACTCTCTCGTGAACGCGCATACGACAGCGGAAGCTAGAGATTACGGTTCATAAAGTTTTAAATATGGATATTATTCTTACACAAACGCTAATAAACGTTAATAAAACTTTTATTAACCCCTCGGAGCTGTGTGGAGCACTTTTTATGATGGATGGATGCACTTTTTTGGGCTTCAAAATCTCGACCGCCATTCACTGCCATTATAAGGCTTGGAAGAGCCAGGATATTTTTTTTAATATAACTCTGATTGTATTTGTCTGAAAGAAGAACGTCATATACACCTACGATGGCTTCAGGATGAGTAAAGCATGGGGTAATTTTCATTTATGGGTGAATTATCCCTTTTAAGGTCTATTTTTTCTCCTAACGTTTAAAATAGAGACAGTATTCATTTTTTGCAATATTGCAATATTCATAATGCTGCTTAATTCAGTGTCGGCAGCAAAATTATTCTGAACGCATCAGCCAGCTCTAGAAAGGATATAATTTTTTTTAATGTTGTGAAGAGACTCAAACTAAAAGATCATTTTGTGAGATGCAAAGATGGATGGAAACTGAGCCTGTTTAATTAGCGACAATATTGATTTTTGCAATATTTCATTATTCACAATGTTAGTTCAGTATTGTGAACACATCGCCAGCTAGAAAGAACTAAACTGTCTGAAACTAAAAGATAATTTTGTGGGATGAATAGATGGATGGAGATTGTTTTAGTTTGAATGCTAAACCTGTTATTTTTTTCTATCAGAAAAAATTACAGCGACTCATCAGGTACATGCAGTTCAGAGACTACAAATCCAAAGTCCTCAAAACCATCGAAGATGATGATGTGCTGGATTCAGGTACGATATGTGTAGTATTTTCCAATAAATTCATCCATTTTATGGTCTGCCACTGATTCAGAGTTGAGAATCCATGAATCAAGTGCTCCTTTATTGCTGACAGAAAATAAGATGCATGTTGATCGCCATGACAACAAACCATATTTTGTTAGAATTCAGATTCAAAAATTCAAATCTTTTAGAACTGTTAATGGATCGGAACATCATGAAAATGATTAAAAAAATGGAACCTCTGAATGAGTGCCTGCTCTCGATTCCCAACCCTAGTTAATGTATTGTACTTTCATATATTTGCCGCTTAGCATGTTTTCCGTATGAATGATTTTGTACGTAAGATATTAAAAATATTTTTCCCCTCATCAACAGCATTTTACCAGTCGAGGGGTAATTTTGAACGCCACAGTCAATCAGCGAGAGTCATTAACCAAAATGCAGACAGAAGCTTTGGCATGAATCTGCTCTTAACAGCCCTCCCTCATCAATATCACTGAAAAATGAGCGTGAGCGAGGAAAACCATCCGCAGAAGCAGCGCAGTGTCATTAGGACTCTTGCTCCTCATCTAGAGTGTAACTTGAGAGATGGAAGAACATTGAAACTCCGTTTGGATTGCGGAGTCTCCATGTCTGAACGCAGAAGCTTTTCCATGGCTTGCTGTCTAATGTGTTGCTCTTCTGAAAGTTTCCTGACCCCAAAGAAGCTTCTCTGACTATTATCTGCATTATTGCCTGCATTATAAAATCTAAGAGGGAATTGTTTCAGTGTGAGGAGAGAACAGCCTCTTTCTGTCCTCGGAGGTTTGTGGTGGGAACCGGCCCATGTTAGGAGGTGGTTTTGCTCTGGTGTGGTGCATTCGGAAATTTTGCAAAAGAGGGCAACATAGAGCGAGAACATAGGTTCTGATTTCTTTCCATGAAGTGTTCGTGCAGTGACCCCTAAAGCAAAACTAAACTGCAAATGAGGAACTTCTGTTCAACCGCCATTGTCTTTTTTTAGGTTGCTCAGCAGATTTGGGGACAGATATCTTGGAGCAGGAGATTGTCATTGTGAAGTGCTGTTTATTTTATTACTACGTGTTCCTACATGCTCGTATTCTGAGTGATTCATCAAACTTACTTCGCTTCTGAAAGAATTTTCCTTTTTGTGTGATATCAATCCCGTTTAGTCGTGTCACATTTACAGGAAATCATAACGTTAGTGTTAATAGTATCTTAATATCTTCATGCCAGTTCGATTAGAGCTGCTAAATGCGACTATATGGCGTCACCATGTGTTAAATTCTTCTTAAATTAGATTTCACCAGTTTTTTTCACGTTGAATATCCTGTTTCATTCTGAAATATAAGTAGTTACAGAAGTAAATTGGTTTGCTAGCATTCATCAGTGTTTTGGCGTTTAGACATTATTCGGTAAACATACGCTCTGTTAAGTTATGGTAGGTAAGTCTAGGGGAAAAAATGCATGATATAAAAACATTTATGTATTTTTACGCACATTTTTATGTTTTGATCTGCTGTGTTTAAAGCACTTCTGATCACCCTGTAATAAATAAAGTAAAAATCAGCAAACAATGTGGAACCAATTAAATAAGAAACGTTATAGAAATAAGAAATAAAAAACCCTTCCAAAACCCTTCCATAAGAAATAAAAAACCCTTCCAAAATCACCTTAGATAAATGGCAAAAGTCAACAGGCTTTTCAAAATCCAAAATATTGCCAAACAGGCGAATCAGCAAATAATGTGGAACCAATTAAATAAGAAACGAATGTTTAAAAAAACTTCCAAAATCAGATAAAAGGCAAAAGTCAACAGGCTTTTCAAAATCCAAAATATTGCAAAACAGGCACTTTTGCATTTCGTTTCGAAACTAAATAATCCGCCATCGTCTTGTCTGTCTCACCTCACTCTTCTTGTCAGTCAGCTCAACTCACTCTCCTCACTGGAGAAATGAAATCTGATCTGTGATGCGACTGTCGTTCGGCACGCTGCATTGAGTAGCCGCGTTCAGTTTTTACTTGTAGTGTCTGTTCTTTTACTGAACTAAATGATTTTTATTACTATAAAAAATCAAAACAATGGTGGGGGTCGGTGACGCGGTGGGCAAGTGACGTAAACGGTGTTGCGGCTTAACACCGGTATCACCGTCAGCACCGTCTATCGCAGCAAGCCTACCCTGTAACAGGCTAATTAAAAATGTTTACTTGTAGTTGTTGGATGAATCCACTAGATCAAAGGTGTTTAATGTATTTTTATGGAGCTTTTATGTTTTTATTTGCTGTTTAAAGCACTTCTAAACATCCTGTTACATTTAGCTTAGACGCACTTAAAATGTGTTTTTTTTTTTTACTTGTAGTTCTTAATTTTAAAGAATGAATTCATCAGATCAAAGATCTTTTACTAGTGTTTATATAGTTACATTTTAAAGCACCATTTCATAATTATTAGATTAACTATTCATCCAAACCAAGATTTTCCAAGGCCTTTTATTCATCCAAATATTGTATCAGATGTCAAATTAAGGATTCTTTAAAGCCAGAAATACACTACTAATTATGTACGTCGACGTATTTGTATCATTTAAAAGTGAGTTTATTCAAACGGACGTTTTTACCGTTTGATTGAATTGCAGCGTTTACAGAGGAAGTCCACAATTACAGTCTGTTCAAGGTTGTGCTGTGCCAGTCCCAACGAACCTGAAGCCCATAAAACGAGCTGTTATTTAGGTGTCATAAATTCAGTAACCTTGATTAAACATTTTCTGAGGCTATTTCTGTCATTGACAACCAGACATTACTTCACAGAAGTGTTTAATCAGTGTATTTCCTTTCATTTAATTAACATTTTCCTTCTTTTTTTTCATTTTCCCACCCTGGAGCTTTAGGCCCTTAATGCCCGCTGACGCTCAAACGCATGAACATGCTGGAAAAAGTGAAAATCGTTTGCTGTGGTAGAACATGATTTTATGCTGCTGTGGGAATTATGTACATAGTGAACAAAACGTAACACAGATGAAAAATCTCATATTTGAGCTGCTTATTAGTCTGGATTCCAACTCTGCTCACTCTGGACATTCATTAACCAACGTCATGAGGTGCATCATGGGATGTTTTTAAACACTAGTGAAGAAGGAAAATGTTTGATGGATGCTTGATGATGCTTTATTTATAATGATTATTTGATTATGCTTTTCCACTCCAACTAATATATTATTGATTAAAATAAGATTTTATTTATTTATTTTATAGTTATTATGTTAATGCAATGTTAACATTAATAAATGTTAATATTGTTCATTCAAAATGATATGTATAATTATATAATGTATGTAATATAAATTATTAGTAATTTTAGTATAGTAATTTTGTTAAATGAACATTATTAATATTTATATATTTTTAACACATTAAAAATGTGTTAATACATGTATGCAATTATATATTATTAGTATTGTTAATAATTTTGTAGTTGGAGTGGACAGTGAAGGAAAAGCATCATCAAGTGTTATGTATTTACTGGTATGCATATTTACTCATTAAAAATTGTTTTGTAAAAAATAAATAAATACTTTTATATAAATGCATAATTTATATTTGCCTACAAAACTCATTTCAGGCATTTAACTGAGGATGCAGTATATACTGGACCAATATCACTTATCATATTTCGATTAGTGGTCGACCGATATATCGCCAAAGCTGATATATCGGCCGATATTTGGCATTTTTTAAATATCGGCATCGGCCGATAAGTATTCCTGTTTGGCCGATGTGTTAGAGTCCGGACTTTTATTTTGATTGCGCGCTGGACTTTTATTTTGACCAAATAAAAAAAATTTACATTTTATTTTGCCAAGTCCGCGCATTATATGCGACTTTGGGCTTCTTTTTCTGTAAAGTTGGGTGAAAAAATCCCGGGTTGCGGTTTTAAAAAAAAAAACAAGTAGGCCTATGCTAATACTAAGAGTAGATTTGGTTCGAATAGCCAATATTTTAGTTGGCTATAAATATGTGGCTATGTTACAGCTCCCCTTTGAAGCTCTTGTGTTTTTCTCCTTTTCCATCTGTCCAATCCTATTCTGCTCAGAGGTGATTGGAGATGAGTTTTGTATATGCATTTATATAATTTAAACAAATCTTTGAATGACTAATGAACCATTTAGTTTCACAAACCTTGCAAACTTAGTTGAATCCAGCTGTGAGATCTTGTGAAGTGTGCATTTGTATCCTGCATGATCGCGTATGCTCGACGGTCGATCCATGTGAATTGAATGCGGACAGGAGGAGAGTCCAGCTTCACTGGAGACCCGCGATCGACAAACTTTAAACTCGTGATTTCAAATTATGCAGCACTTTATGCATTTGCCCACTGCCATAGTAATGTAATTTCCACTGTGTGCTGTATGTAAAATGAGTGTTACCTT
>NW_015536515.1:45542-65477 GCF_001515605.1 Sinocyclocheilus anshuiensis | reverse complement strand
ATCGGCCATCGGCCACCCTGCTTTCCAAGATATCGGCATCGGCTGTCAAAAAACCAATATCGGTCAACCACTAATTTTGATAGTGGTTATTTATCAGTCAGGATAATATATTCACTAGTTTTAAGATTTAACTCATCTGTCATTGTGATTATGGCAAAGATTAAACCATTTAAGTTATCTTGAAGAATGTTTTCCATCTCTCATAAAATACTTAGCAGATTATTACAATCCATTGATTATTCAAATCCATTGATCCACTGATCAGAGACTTCAGAGACTAAACAGCATCCCATAGGTCCCTCTATTATTATGAGCATTTTTTTCTCATACAAACAGTGTATACTTTTGTTCTATGGCAGATTTCAAAGGATTTATTTGTATGAGATACAGTATACATGTGTGTTGTCTGAGCTCTGGGTCTTCATGGCTCAGGTAAAGGAGATGAGTGGGCTGCTGGATCTCTGATGAGTGACTTTCTCTCCTCTCACAGACAAATACAGCAGCAGCAGCAGTGTCAACAAGAGGCAGCGTCTGCTGCAGGACTTCATGAGCTCCATCGACCAGACGGGGGAATTCCTGACACTGGTGGAGGAAGAGGAGGTGGATGAAGTCAAGCAGGAGCGGCTGGAGGTGAGTAGGAGGCGAGAGCAGAAATGTGCACGCTTCAGCGAGGGTGCACGACACAGGCTAGGATTGTGGGAGAAATTCAATGGGATTGTCCTGCGGTCACAGAAAGAGAAGGAGCGGTTCATTCTTTTATGATAAAGATCGGCCAAATTCACTAAAACCCTGCGTTTTATTCATGAACCACTATGTCATGCATATTGAAATTAAGATTTGAAATGTTTTTACAGGCACAACAATACATTATCTATCAAAAATCAGTTTATTATACAAATCCATTTACATTACATTTACAAAATGATTAAAACATTTAAGAAAATATACAAATAAAAATTTATATATATATAATTTATATTTTTTATTTATATGTTTTAAAGGTTTAAATATTAAATTACATTTTTATTTTTTTTAACCAAGGCTATTATATTTCATAATATATTAGTTTTACCATATACCATGCCATATTTAATTATAATATAATTTTTAATAAATTAAAAATTTTAAATGTATTGTACATAAAGAATATATTACTTGTAATTGCGTGAAATGTAATTGAAATTTTTTTCTTCTTCTTTTTTTTACATTAATTCACAATGTTCCCTAGATTTAAAAGTAGATTACTTTTAGTCCATTTTAGTTCATTTGATTCAGTTTCCATTCACACTGCTGTTTTTTTTAATTATTATTTATTTAAACCAATGGCATTTTTAACATATTATATATCAAACCATATTATCATACTTTTACCATATTATTTGAATTATAATACAATTATATATTTTTTTTTTCGTACAATAATTATGTAATTCAGCTTCTTCAACTAATTATTTATTTATTTATTTCTCTTTGTGCTTATGGCAGCAGTGACTGTAGCCTAGTAAAATGTTTTGTGTATTTTTTTCAACATTGTTTGTCAAATTATTCTGTCTAGATTGCAGTTATCTGTGCAAATACTAATCATCAGTAATTTCCAATATTGTTTCTTTAGTGAATCAAGTGCTCAAACAGCTCAGACAGCGTGTGCACTTAAATGACATATTTTTTTTATCTGGATCTAAAATAAAGTTTACATTATCATAACTAGAAATTAATGTTAAAAATGTTGAACTTAAGTTGAAACAGGAAATATTGTAAAGTCAAATGAACTTCAATAAAACAATTCAGCACTAGGCAAGATTTAAATTAGTGAGTTGAAATGACTTGTACTTTTAAGTTGATTTAACTTAAAATTTTAAGGCAGCCACAAAACTTACGTTTTTAAGTTGAAAGGGGTGAAAATTTTTTACAGTGTATGAGCGAGTGCACTTTATTCCTGTAATCATTGTGGAACAGTAGTTTGACCCAAACAAGGTGTTTAAACACGTAGTCATGAACCACAGAAGCACCTGATATTGAGACGACACTGAAACATGTGGTTTTGATACTCCTGCTCCATAAAAGACAAGAAAGCAAGGCTCCGACTGCTGTCAGTAGGTCCGACTGGGTTTCATCGTCCTCCAGTAATAGTCTTAACATCTCATCTGAGTTTCCATTGTGATATTTTCCTCTGTGCACAGCAGACAGACATGCAAATATGCTATGAGTGAAACTGGAGAGCAGGAATCGACATGTCAAACGCCAACAGGAGCGTTTTCAGTCCAATCTAGGAAAGCGATGTGGTGATGCAATTCTTTATCAGTCCAAATTGGACATTGATACATGATTAAACGCACTGAATCTCTGCGAGATGAACATGAACTCTGTCCTTTTGTTCTTGCTGTGCCAAGTGAAATAAATGGTCACAGCTGAAAGATGTAATTAAAGGTCTGAAGTAAGAACCGTGGACAAGGGGGTATTATCATGAGACTTTATACGTCCCGTCTCAATTAAAACTGAGCCCCAGTCAGTTCTGGATGTGGCCAAGAAAGCCTGCGGTTTCCCCCAAAACTTTGTTCCTACTGAGTGTTTTAATGGGTATGTTTTAGCTATCAGGACAACCTTTTGGGAATAAGGAACCATATCCTTCTGGGCCTCCCACTTTGCCCCACTCATGAAGTCCTGGAGAGAGGAGCTTTATGGTTTAACCACACAGCACTGTGCTGCTTTATCTAGTGCCCCATTCACCCGCTGCCACCCCCTCGTCTTCCTTAACCAGCTCTTTTGGTGACTAACAGCACATGTCTGGTTTTCCTGCGCTCTTCCATCTGCTCACCTTACCTGCTGCTTACACATGTTATGTGTGATCATGTAGTTGTCAGATTTCAGAATAAGTTCACTTTATATCTATTATTATCTATATATATGTCTGCATATAATTAAATTTATTATATCAATTATGTATTATTAAATTGTTTGTTAAATGTTTATTATTTTATATTTAAATATTTTACAAAAGATGAAGACGTTTTTAAGATTCTGCATTTTTTGGTCACTAATCAAATTTTAGAGTGTTTGAAAACCATGAGATGTTTACAGAAGTCCATTTGCCAAAAAAGCAAAATATGTTCTGATTCAGTGGCTTAGTCAGTATATGAGTCTATTACTACTCTTAGCACTTTTATTACCGTAAATGAGACCATTTCAAAGCCCTCATTTGCATCGCCTGTTTACTCTCCAGATTTTCTCACTGCTGTGAATAAACTACAGCACTTGTGTAAATACTCAGGCCATTATTTCATAGGATTTGCAAAGCCACGGCTCGCGGGTCAAACATCTGTCAGATGTCCAGTCCAGGACGGCCGCGATCGGCTCGGATGAGGGTATAATTCATCCGCTCGCTGCTGCTACACTTGATCAGCCGGCGATGGCCCTTTCTTTCTTTCTTTCTTTTCTTTTCTTTATTATCCAAGATCTCTTTTACCATATTATTTTTGCCATATACAATGCGATTGTAATACTATACTATATTATTTTAATTGTAATATAATTCCTAACCTATTTCATTTGTAATATTTCCACTTTGGTTAAAAAACATTGAGTTTCTTTGTGTATACATGATGTTTCTTTTCCCCCATAGTAATAACTCTGTATCGTTGCATGTTACCATCATCATTTATGTATGGTAGGATGTAATGGTAAAAAATTTTAAATTAAAGTGAACCTGAAGCATTTTGCGTTCACAATGCCTGAGCTGAAATGGTCCGAGTTCAGTTCACTTCACACTGGTCTGAGTTTGTTTGGAGCATTCACATTTAAGCCAAAAGTATGCCATGAATTACAAAATGAACTCCATCAAAGTTTGTGTTTTGCGTTAGAAGAAATCTTTGCAGGACATGAACTACACATGTTTCATCACAGTGCTTATGACCTTTAATAGCTTCAGGACGTTTTTAGTGGATTTGTTTTCTCGTTTGCTCTTTCAACAATAACTGAAGTTCAAGGTGTGAGTGTCATCAGCTTCAGTCTTATTGAGTCGCTTCAACATGAGAGTGGTTACGGCTCATTTAAATCTCTTCCAAGGCCTCGTATCTACAACACTGACTCTCGTTCACGCAAAAACAGTGGCGCTTTAAACTCATCTGCGTTTGATCGTCTAAACTTAGCCGTGCGTCTGAATGAAATGCCCCACAAATTTAATTCTAGCCTGCCTCGGGCTGTTAATCACCGAGTGGCGCGCAGTGAAATATACAGCACTACACTAGATATCCAAAATATATCTTGGGCCTCAGCCTATGGAAATCTCATTGCTAGCAGTGGTACAAATTGAGATTCCCTTTATCCAGACCACACTGGCACGAAATGAAAGTCACCAGCGGCCAAATCAAATATTTGCCAATGTCCACCTATACGGCCGCCGTGTCAGTTGTGGGTATAATTTGGCTATTAGCAGGTGGGTCAACGTTTTGATTTAATCCACTACACTAGATATCCAAAATATATCTTGGGCCTCAGCCTATGGAAATCTCATTGCTAGCAGTGGTACAAATTGAGATTCCCTTTATCCAGACCACACTGGCACGAAATGAAAGTCACCAGCGGCCAAATCAAATATTTGCCAACGTCCACCTATACGGCCGCCGTGTCAGTTGTGGGTATAATTTGGCTATTAGCAGGTTGGTCAACGTTTTGATTTAATCAGCGGCTAAACATAGTATTCAAACATCGAATCCCCCCGCTGCTCTTTTCAGTCAATAAGCCACAGTCAAAACATTTCTCCTGTCTCAGGCCAGCCGCTTGACAAGAGTTATTTAAAAGTGCAGCGGCTCCAGTCTCGTATCGCTCGCGGCCCAATTTGGAGCGGGACCCAGACACCGAGACTGCTGCGAATTCCCCCTCCGAGTGCAAAACGAGACCTCCGTTCGGCTCTTAACGACGCTAATAGAAATCGCAGTTCCAGTGCTGTGTAACGAGCAGGCGCTCAGCATCATTAATATGTATTTTCAAAGATGGAATTTCCAATGACTGCCAGCTAACTAAATAAAAAGACTCCGGTTGGTTTGGGTGGCCTGAAAGCGATCCAGGCTGCCTCGCGTCGGGCCCGGAGCCCCAAGCATCATGTCAGACTGTCCTCAGCCTCGAACCCGCCGCTTCTCGGAGACACGGCTCTCTGTAGACCCTTTGCGGCACGAGGAGGAAAAAAAGCACTCGTAAACCTTGAACCTTTATATTTATGACACACAGCCTGGTGGAGAGCTCAAATTGACTGTTATGTGAAGGTATGAAATTAGTCCAGGATGAGGAAACGTCTAATTATAGGTTCTGACCTGCAACTTAACACGCTCTGCTGTAAATCCAAGTCAGACCTGTTGGGTTGCTATTACTGCGCATGGCTCTCTTAAAGTTTACACAGATAGTCCTTCTCTTGTTATGTTATGCCGTTTCATTACAAGACGTAAAATGAGGAAATAATGATGACTGTCTTCATGTAGAATCCTTAGAGTTGCTGATAAACCTGTGGTTTAAACTATTTCGTCACACAGGAGCTCCAAAGATACAGCAATATATTAATTGAAGAGAGTTATGGGGTCCAGAAAAATGACATGACTATTACCAAATTTAGTAAGATATATTATCACAGTTTCCATAAAAATATGGAGCAGCACAACTGTTTTTAACATTGATAATAATCAGAAATGTTTCTTGAGCAGCAAATCAGCATTTTAGAATGATTTCTTAAGGATCATGTGACACTGAAAATTCAGCTTTACATCACAGGAATAAATTACATTTTAAAATATATTCAAATAGAAAACTATTATTATAAATTGTAATAATATTTCACAATATTACTGATTTTTCTGTATTTTTGATCATATAAATGCAGTCTTGGTGAGCAGAAGAGACCTTTCAAAAACAATAGTGGACTTGCATTGCTCATATTTTCTTGAGATGTGTTTTTTGATGTTGACACATGATATTGAGGATAATAATTAATATTCAGCTTTTCATTTTATTTATACAGAGAATTGAGAAGGTGACCAGAAACATGGATTCTAGTCAGTACAGTGATTTCTGTGAAAGTCGACAGCTGAGTTTTTGTGAGTATTTGTTCTCATGCATGAATCATTTTGTTTCATTTATCCATTTGGCAGACACTTTTATTCAAAGTGACTTACATTGCATTAAAGGTGTGCATTTTATCACTTCATACATTCCTTAGGAATCAAACCCATAACCTTGGTGTTGCCAGCATTCTGCTGTTTGAGCTAAAGGAATGCTTTTCTCCAGGATTCACTACATATGCATTGATAAATGCGACCGTTTTGTTGCTGCATGAGCAGGTCAGGTATGGTTTGTAGTATCAGTGTAGAGCGCAGCACTCCTCATGTCAGTTGCAGCCCGTCAGATATCGTCTCTGATGAGTTGTTCGGTCGGCAGTTCTGTGCCCGAGGACTTGTAAGAACACAGCTGTGGGATTGTGAACACACCACTGCTGGCTTTTGAAGGCCACATTTCAGCACTAATAACATGTTCACTGGCTTAGTGCCACTCCAGTAACTGTGATGTCTTACTGGCATCGAGCTGCAGGTCGGGACAACAGCACAGTAAATGTGCCTCAATAACCCTGTTACACAACACTAATGCTGAGTACACACAAAATCTGACCGAAAACACGTCACAGGATGGAAACTGAGCATTTGTGGTTAAATGGGGTATGTCTGACATTAAATACCTTATTGTACTCATGTAAATTGTGCAGTGTGCATTGTGTTTTACCTGACATTTTTTAATAGTATGCAGAAAAGGTATGCAGTGCTGAAAATTTCAAACAGTTATGGTAGTATGCTAGATTGTTGGCACATTGCATGCATGTTTAAAGGAATAGTTGAACCATAAAATTAAAATTTGCTGACCCTCAGGCCACCCAAGATGAAGATGCATTTATTTCTTTATCAGAACAGATTTGGAGAAATGTAGCATTGGATCACTTGCTCAGCAGTGGATCCTCTGCAGTGAATGGGTGCCGTCAGAATGAGAGTCCAAACAGCTGATAAAAACATCACAATAATCCACAAGTAATCCTCACCACTCCAGTCCATCAGTTAATGTCTTGAGAAGCCAAAAGTTGTGCGTTTGTAAGAAACAAATCCATCATTAAGATGTTTTTAAACTTTAAATCATTGCTTTCAGCTAAAATGAGAGACCTCTATCCAAACTATTGCTTTCTCCAATAAAAAAGTCATCTCATCTGAATCAGGAGAGAAATATGCACAGATCAAACACCATTTATGAGTGAACAAAAAGTCTAAAACTGTTCTAAACAAATATGTGGGTGGATTTTGATGTGAGAGGAAAATAGGGGATGGACTTTTTCACTGGAGGAAGCATGATTATGGATTATTGATTATTGCAGCTTTTCACTTCACAAGATATTAACTGATGGACTGGAGTGGTGTGGATTACTTGTGGAATATTGTGATGTTTTTATCGTCAGAATGAGAGTCCAAACAGCTGATAAAAACATCACAATAATCCACAAGTAATCCTCACCACTCCAGTCCATCAGTTAATGTCTTGAGAAGCCAAAAGTTGTGCGTTTGTAAGAAACAAATCCATCATTAAGATGTTTTTAAACTTTAAATCATTGCTTTCAGCTAAAATGAGAGACCTCTATCCAAACTATTGCTTTCTCCAATAAAAAAGTCATCTCATCTGAATCAGGAGAGAAATATGCACAGATCAAACACCATTTATGAGTGAACAAAAAATCTAAAACTGTTCTAAACAAATATGTGGGTGGATTTTGATGTGAGAGGAAAATAGGGGATGGACTTTTTCACTGGAGGAAGCATGATTATGGATTATTGATTATTGCAGCTTTTCACTTCACAAGATATTAACTGATGGACTGGAGTGGTGTGGATTACTTGTGGAATATTGTGATGTTTTTATCAGCTGTTTGGACTCTCATTCTGACGGCACCCATTCACTGCAGAGCATCCATTGGTGAGCAAGTGATGCAATGCTACATTTCCCCAAATATGTGAAGAAACAAACTCATCTACATCTTGGAAGACCTAAGGGAGAGTATTTTTCAGCAAATGTTCATTTCTGGTTGATCTATTCCTTCAGTTCAGCAATTGACCTGTTTTCATCTAACAAGTAAAAACATTTTGCATTTTTAATTCAATTTGATGTCTTTTTTGAGTCTGAACAAGTAATGAATCAAATTAAGAAATTGCAATTGATTTTTGGTGTTTTTACCACATTGGAAATGGAAAGTCAAATCAAGGGCATTGCATTGTAGGATATATAGTATCTCTAACTATACAGTTTGGCAGTATTGGTTTACTAATCTATTTTTTACTGAAATTTGGCATTGTGTACTACGAATAGTTGCTGTTCGTCAGAATGAGAGTCCAAACAGCTGATAAAAACATCACAATAATCCACAAGTAATCCTCACCACTCCAGTCCATCAGTTAATGTCTTGAGAAGCCAAAAGTTGTGCGTTTGTAAGAAACAAATCCATCATTAAGATGTTTTTAAACTTTAAATCATTGCTTTCAGCTAAAATGAGAGACCTCTATCCAAACTATTGCTTTCTCCAATAAAAAAGTCATCTCATCTGAATCAGGAGAGAAATATGCACAGATCAAACACCATTTATGAGTGAACAAAAAATCTAAAACTGTTCTAAACAAATATGTGGGTGGATTTTGATGTGAGAGGAAAATAGGGGATGGACTTTTTCACTGGAGGAAGCATGATTATGGATTATTGATTATTGCAGCTTTTCACTTCACAAGATATTAACTGATGGACTGGAGTGGTGTGGATTACTTGTGGAATATTGTGATGTTTTTATCAGCTGTTTGGACTCTCATTCTGACGGCACCCATTCACTGCAGAGCATCCATTGGTGAGCAAGTGATGCAATGCTACATTTCCCCAAATATGTGAAGAAACAAACTCATCTACATCTTGGAAGACCTAAGGGAGAGTATTTTTCAGCAAATGTTCATTTCTGGTTGATCTATTCCTTCAGTTCAGCAATTGACCTGTTTTCATCTAACAAGTAAAAACATTTTGCATTTTTAATTCAATTTGATGTCTTTTTTGAGTCTGAACAAGTAATGAATCAAATTAAGAAATTGCAATTGATTTTTGGTGTTTTTACCACATTGGAAATGGAAAGTCAAATCAAGGGCATTGCATTGTAGGATATATAGTATCTCTGACTATACAGTTTGGCAGTATTGGTTTACTAATCTATTTTTTCTGAAATTTGGAATTGTGTACTACGAATAGTTGCTGTTCGGACAAACTGCCCTCACTTTAGATAAAAGTGTCTGCTAAACAGGTAATCCATATACCATACATACAGGAAACTTACCTACTGTGCACAGTATGCATATTGCATACTACTTACTTTCTAATAGGTAGTTTGCTGTTCTGAAACTTCCCATTCCCCGTTTTTAAGCAACAGATCTTCTGTAAGCTATCCTTGCCAGTGGAACAAGATAAATCAGATAATTCTTCATTATGTAGTTTTAGGTTTTACAGATTGAACTTAAATTTACAGTAAAAGGTACATTTTATTAACTGATGTTAATATACTGTAAATGTAACAGTATTTTATATCCCATTAGGGTTTTATTAAAGGATTAGTTCACTTCCAGAATAAAAATTTCCTGATAATTTACTCTACCCCTGTGTCATCCAAGATGTTCATGTCTTTCTTTCTTCAGTCGCAAAGAACTTAAGGTTTTTGAGGAAAACATTCCAGGATTTTTCTCCATATAATGGACTTCAATGGGGACCAACGGGCTGAAGACGAGCATTAGTGGTTAAAAGTATAGAGTTTTTTTTTTTTTTTTTTAAAGAAAATGACCAATCGTTTGGCTAGATAAGAGCCTTATTCCTCGGCTGGAATCGTGTAGAGCCCTTTGAAGCTGCACTGAAACTGTAATTTGGACCTTCAGCCCATTGATCCCCATTGAAGTCCATTATATGGAGAAAAATCCTGGAATGTTTTCCTCAACCAGTGCGTTGTGATTGGCCGAATACCTCAAGCGTGTGACGGAAATGTTACGTCCCTTACCATATTGTGATGATGCGGCAACCACATGTGACGACCCCGGGCTGGACTCTGACAAGAGCTTGTAACACTCCAAAGAGAAAGGACAAATTGAAATCGCATCATATGACTCCTTTAAAGTTTTTCACCATATGTAGTAAGGGAACCAATTAACAGGTTTTTACTGTAACACCTTTAGAGTCTTTTACATTGAAAATTACAATAATTTTTTATAGTGTGCATCAGCACATTATGTTCTCACTCAAAATGACTCAAACTGTCTGCTCTGTTTAGCTAAGAAGGCCTCGAAATTCCGTGAGTGGCTGGACTGCAGCAGTCTGGATGTGAAGCCCAATGCCATGTCCATGGAGATCCTGTCTTATCTGGCCTACGAGACGGTGGCCCAGGTGAGCTGCTGTCAGACCCAGCCAAACGAGGAGCATGAAATCACATTGTGCTTCAGATGAACTAAAACGACACACTGTCTCATTTCAGGAAATCACTCTGACTTTTGCTAAATTGCCACTTTACTTTCGCTCAGTCAGTGCAATAAACCCCTGAAATTAGACCCCTGAAGCGTTCCAGTGCTTTGAGCGTTCAATATGATGTTTCCTGGGAAAAATATTATCATCTTGTTCTTCATATCAAGTGCCATTACTCATAAGCTGATATGGTTTTATATTTTAGGTTGTTGACCTTGCCCTGTTGGTTAAACAAGATATGACTCCCAAAACAGGCGATCCGTTTCAACACGCCATATCAGCAACTTTCATCCAGTACTGCAACTCCTCGGCTGAGGTAAACAAATCGCTTTTTAGTTTACTTTTTGGTAATCAGTGTTGTTGTTGTTAACTAAATGACTATTAAAAACGAAATTAAAAATAAAGTTTAAATAACATTAGATGAAAGTTTAAATGACAATTAGAAATGTTTCATTGGCAGTGAAATAAAATGTTTAAGTTGATGTCCTAAAATACTCTAAAACGGAAATGAAAATAAATAGAAATATAAAAAAAAAATCAAAATGACAAAAATACATAACAAAATTACTAAAATTAAATAAAATAAAAAAATTTAAATATTAATAAATACTATAATAGTATATAAATAATGCTAAAATAACACTGTGGATGTTTATTTAGAAATTATAAATTGTTGTTAAAGCAGTTATCCCCAATAATTGTGTGTGTGTGTGTGTGTGTGTGTGTGTGTGTGTGTGTGTAGTTCCCTCAGAAATACAAATCCAGTCATCATTTATTCAGCAGAAAACAATGAAAATGAATTGACAAATGCAGTCAAGCTCCTAAAATTGCAAAGTAAAGACTAGCATGAACATTTTTGTTTTCAAAAGAAAATGATTTTGGGTGAGTAAATGATGACAGGATTTTATTTTTTTATTATTTTTTATTTTTTTTTGGGGGATGATCTGTTCCTTTAAGTCAATCACTATTAAAATATGTTTTATTATGTTAGTTGCTGATTGGTGATGCTATAGAATAGTTCAAATGACTTTACTGGTGATAACGATCATGTCAGCAGCTTTCTCCGAGCAAGAAAACCAAACAAGAGCGTCCTGCTCCGCGGGTTTGACCTCTCGTCAAGCAGGACCGCCAAGTTTGTCCAAGGTGGTTTTGAGCTGCAGGATCCATTCCATGGATGGGCCTCTGTGTCATTGAAACCACAAAAACCTCATCTGTCTCTCTCTCCCTTTTTCCGTACTCGGCCAAGGCCACTCCGGGTCTGGAAGAGCACATGGTATTTTTTAGCCTGAATTCCAGTATTGTTTTTCTCCTAAACCTTGGGGGTCTGTCGCGTTCCCATGTGGCGAGAGTGACAGAATGACCCTGTGGTTTGAGTGATAGGACCAAGACGTGTTGTAAGACTGCAGGTGATGTTTTTCAGGGTCGTGTTTTGTAGCCGTGACCTTTTTACGTCATGAGTTGCCTAAAAGCGAGTGTTGTGTATGAGAAGGGTGGGCACATTGTGATTTTGTATGTGTATCAGTCGTCTAACATCACTCTTGGAAAAATAATAATGAATTTGTGCTCACGTATGTGATTTTTCTGTCTTATCTTTAGGCTGCAAGCACCAAAAAGGAGACGGACTCTCCGGAAAACACACCACCGTCCACTCCCAGCGGCCCTCTGACGGGACAGCAGGGAAAGATGCACTCCATGGCCCAGGGCAACGGTGGGCCGAACCAAGATGGCAGCAGTAAGGTTAAACAGAGGAAAAGGAAGAAGGTACACAAATATTGACTGATCATATAGCCTAGCTAGCTTCCAGTGCATTACAGATGAGTGTGTGATCACTGCACCAATAGTGTTTGTTTAATGGAATTGCAGTGTGTTTATTTGAGAAACCCGACTGGGCCAGACATAACAACAGGCTCAACCAATGGGGTGAGTTGTGGGCGGGGCTACCTGTTTCTCCAGGAAATAACACGCTTTACCTTTAAGTAGTGGTGAACCAGGAATATTTCTGTTATTTAACATAAGGTGAAGTGTGTCGGTTTGGCACCACTAGTCATTTATTCACATTTAACATGGACTTGTACAGTAAAATGTATGATTTCCTTAAAGGTTTTGTAAATGATATAAAATTATATATTTTCAATGTATTTTTTAGCTGATAATATATATATTATATAGAATAATAATTATATTATTATTAATTATTATTATTATTATATTAAATAATAATTTTAATGAATAAGTAATATAAATAAGAATTTAATTAATTTGATTGAAATGTATTATTAATAATACATTGCTTGAGAATTTAATCATCATAAGACAATAATAATATTAGTAGAAATAATAATAATAATACATGTTATTATTGTTATTATTTCTAAAATAAATGATTTATATTATAAATATTATGGCATTGTATATTACAAATATTGTTGACAAATTGCTTTTGTAAATCTTCTCTAGCGTGCTTCCTAGACTAGTTAACCTGTAATATACCTGGAATTGTGTATTACGGATATTGTTGACTCTTTGATGAATTTCTTTGGTCATTCTTATTTGTAAGTCACTTTGGATAAAAGCATCTGCTAAATGCATAAATGTCAATGATTAATAATAATAAAGAGTTTATTTAAATTATTATTGTTATTATAGTATGTAAGCATGAATGTATGTACTGTATATGATGATTAAATTCTCAAACAATGTACTATTAATAATACGTTTTAATAAATAATTACATTATTTTTAGATAATAATATTATTATTATATATAATTCTTAGCTAAAATATACTTCAATGTGTTAATATATAGTTCAATGTGAACAAATGACTAGTGGTGCCAATTTCTACACTAAATTCTTAACTTTTATGTTACATTTGAAGGCGGTTCAATCTATTACTGCAAAAATCTCCCGTCTGCCATTGGTCAAACAAACAGATAATCCCGCCCCAAACTCACACCAATGGGCCACTCAGGAAACCAAAGAAACAACCTAATGCTGTTTATTTTACACTAGAAGTAAAACCCAGAGGTTATTTTATCATAGATTCCAGCCTCTTCATATGCAGTGGAAACATTAGCAAGAAATATGACTCAATATTTTCCTACTCGTCCTGTTTTACTGACTCCAGATTCTCTGATGTTTATTGCAAACATCCAAATAGGGAAGTTGTTTTTCCCTCGTCTGCTAAGAGATACTGAGTTGAAATTGTTCCCTTCCCTCCAATGACTTCAGAGACACTGCAATTGCAGCCAATCACACACAGCACTAACGTTTACTGTCAGGCCTCTATATATCAGAACCACCCTGTGCTGCGAGTTCATAAAGCATCAAATGACACATAGCATTTATATCTCTCCAGAGGTAAAGCGCCGGCCGATTTTGATTCCCAAAAGTGTGTGTTTGTGTGCACCGTGTCCTCGCCGGGCTGTGTTTGTGCACTACACTGCAGGACTCCCACCGTGTTTTTGAATTAGCAATAATGTGAGCTGTATTTTCTCTGTCTTCTCTGTTGCAGAGCGTGGCGGCCTGTGGCGCGGAGGCTCAGAGCAGTGCCATCCAACCAGCCCACATCAGAGAGGCCATCAGGCGCTACAGCCACAAGATTGGCCCGCTCTCCCCCTTCTCAGTACGTAATAACAGAGCCGTAAAAGAGTTATATTTATAATCGCAGCGCAGCCCCATTTTAAAGTGGTCAAGCCCTAAAGTATTGGAATTGTTTAGCGCAATTTGTGGTTAGTGTAATTTTCCTCATAAAAGTCACATAACTCTACTGGAGAATTAAATAAGCGGAATTTCGATCCTTTTTGGAAATACAAAGGAGATTTAATTTTGTTTTGTTTTCCGTAAGTTTTGTTTACAGCTGAAGAAATGCCTGCTTATTTCGCACGCTTACATATGCGACTTTGCAGCTCGCCGACTGCAAGTTATAATTTTCCATCAGGCGCAGAGGTGTGGGTGTCTTAAGTGCTAGCCTGCGTTTGAGAAATGGCTTTTGGAGGCTTCAAGGCTTTTTCACAGCCAATTTAGAGGCTTTTGCTATTGTGGTAAATCTGCAATTCACAGGTAATGAGCAATTTACCAATAATGGCCTACTTGATGGTTCCCAAGCCAACATCTGCCAGAAAATCTGGCAATGTTGGTTTTGTATGGCTGTTTTTGTTTTAAATACTTATATTTGTTACTTTTCATTGTGATGTAATCAGTGTTGGTAGTAACGCATTACAAAAGTAATAATATTACAGTAGTAGATTACTTTTTGCTGTAACGCAGTAATATATAACGCATTACTAATACAATTTGGGTAATATTATTACTCGTTACAATCTCAGTAACACAAGTTACAACATATTTTAAATCAAAATTATTTGGTGAATTTACCAACACCGCAAAACAGCATAGGAGAAAAAATTCCTATTGCTGGAATTAGATGGTTGAGATGACTGCAGAGACGGATTCTACATTTGTGAGATGGACACACTCCTGTTATTTTCAGTTAATCGGTTAAAAGGATAAGAATGCATAGTCAGGTGCAATATGTGCGACACCAAACTCTCAACATGGAGAAATAGCACGAGTAAAACCTGGAAACACCTGGACTGGTGCCACTAACACTAAGCTATCGGAGAGAGCTGCGGGTCAGAGAGGAGAAAAAATACGGCGGACGAGCGCAACGCAGACAAGCAAAATTACGTTTAACTAAAAATAACAACATTTGTTTTTATTAAATCATAGTATTATAATGAATATGTGAAATATTTGACTTAGCCTAATTAGCAAAATGAAAGGAAAAGACTGAGAGATATGCTGAGTTTGGTTCATAGGCTATTTGTGTGGCGCGGCGCTCTACGAAAGTCCACGGAAAGGAAACCGAGATGACAGAAATAAAAGTAAACACATTGCAGTTTCGAATTATCTGTATGACCAAAAATGACTTTTTTTGTTGTTTGTTTCCGCTGTTCGATCGCGCCAGCGCCTCACGCACACACATCTACAGCATTGCAAACGTTGCAGCCTGTTCATTTTCAGAATAAAATAGTCAACCAAACATATAGATACACTGGTTAATTTAAATAGTGCGTACTGCGTAGTTACAATCCATGCCGTTCAGCCTGAGCTCGGGCCAAACACACATTTGCTCATGTGACTAGGATGTTTTTTAAGCGCGTTAAGTAAGCCTGGTTTATATCATAAATAATAGTTTAGCATTCAAATACATCTCAAATATGGACACATTTAATTTGATTAATGCCGAATGAGAGAGGTGGGCTGCACGAGAACGCCGTTTACTTTCAGTTTTGCATTGAATTAGCCTAATTCGTTTTGGCCTGTTTAGCAACTTATAAATTTTCATTCTTGTTTTCTTCTTAAACTATAGCCTATAGGCTAGGTAATGTGTTTATTGTTTGTGCATTATAACATTTCGCTTTATTTACTGGTGTTATTATGAATGTAATAATACAGTTTGTTTAACCTAAACTACAATGTAACATTAATGTAGACCTACATACCGGTATCTAAATATGATTTTATAATTTTATGCTTTATAGACCTACCACATTACCCTCCACTGGATGTAGAATGAGCAGCAATAAACTACATTTTGGCATTTTATAATACTTCTGTGGATATTTTGGTGAAAGTAACTCAGAAGTAACTCAAAAGTAGTGTAACACATTACAATTCAGAGACAGTAATATTGTAATGTAACTAATTACTTTCAAAAGACAGTAACTAGTAATATTTAATGTATTACATATTGGAAGTAACTTGCCCAACACTGGATGTAATTCAATTATCAACTTACAAAGCACTAGATCACTTCTAGACTCACAGAAAGACTTCTTATATAGTCTGGTGAAATATAAAACATGGTTAGCATAAGTATTTTTTTAAGAAACTGATAAATCAGTGTGCAACTCACTGCCATGATGCAGAGGTGTTGCTATGCTGTTGCTAAGGTGTTTTGAGTGGCTTTTGGCACATTACTATGTGGCTGCTAGGGTGTTGCTATGTGGTTGCTAAGGTGTTCTGCATGTTTTTTTAATGCAGTTGCTTCGGAGTTCTGGGGTGCGTTTCCCAAAAGCATCGTTAGCTAACTATGGTGGTTCGTTCCATTGAACTCTATTGGTAACGACGGAACTTGCGACCATAGTTGCTTTTGGGAAACGCACCCCTGACTGGTTGTGGCGTTGTTACCCTCAGGATGCTTGAGAGTTTTTTTGGTTTGTAAGGGGTTGCTACGTGGTTGCTAGGGTGTTGCTAGGTGATTGCTAAGGTGTTCTGTATGTTTTTAATGCGGTTGCTTCAGAGTTCTGACCAGTTGCTATGGCGTCGTTACCCTCAGGAACTTTGAGGGTTTTTTTTTTTTGTTCCTACAAGGTTACTATGTGGTTGCTAGGGTGTTGCTAATGCGGTTGCTAGGTGGTTGCAAAGGTGTTCTGTAGGTTTTTATTCAGTTACTTCAGAGGTCTGACCAGTTGTTATACCATTGTTACCCTCAGCAGGTTTGAGGGGCTTTTTTGTTTTTAAGGAATTCTATGTAGTTTCTAAGGGGTTCTGGGTGGTTGCTAAGGTGCTATTGGATGTTGCTATGCTAGGGTGTTCTAACTGGTTGTTAAGCCATTGCTGTAATAAGCAATTTGCAATAGTTGTTTTGCATGGCTGTTTTTGTTTTAAATATTAATATGTTACTTTTTACAGTGATGTCATTCAGTTATCAGCTAGCACTAAATCACTGTTTGAATTCATTTTACACCAGATTTATCTTGTTTTAGAAAAAGAGCTCCCTGGAAATGCATAACATCCTGAGATATTTCACTCCCATCTCTTGCGTGTTGTTTGTTCCAAAAATTCAGTAAGAACTGCTTGCCTTTGCAAACCAAAGCATAATGGAAGTATGTTCTTATTACATCTCTAAATTAATTTAAAAGTTTTTCAATTTCATTGTCTCCAAGCAACGCAGGACAAATGTGACTGGATTTCCATGGCATAAACCATGAGTCCGGCATGTAGGAAACTGGGAGTTGTGCAGGGACGCGGTGTATTGTTTAATATATAAAACAGGTGTTATAAGATTTTCCAGGGTATGATGCTGAGTGAAGACTTCCAGATGTTCTCTAGTGCCACTTGTGTTCACCTTTGATGAGTAAATCTCGGCTCCTTACTGGGAATGGCAAAGGAATAATTAGACGGGGGGATGCGAGTGACTGAGTGAGTGAGTGCCGTCATAACCGAGTTATCATGTAATTGGCTGGGTTTTATTGCAACTGGAGCCAGTTTAAACCCATGATTAATTGCATCAATAAGCACTTTTCATTCTGGTCTTTTAAAAAACCCTAAAGGTAGAATTAAGCCCTTGTTTGGAAGGTCAAGCGTATGTGGGGTTGCTGACAGACGTGAGGCACGCCACTTTCTCATTAACGTGGACCGTTATCTATTGGCGTGTTCGGCGGCATGGTCATGTTTCAGACATCCGACATTGTACAATCGAGCCAGCAGTTAAGTCGACATATTAACTTCAAATGCATGTGAGATTCTCAACACTCCCCCAGATTGAAACGAAGAGAAATCGCCAATCTGGAAACGGTTCGCTTTCACTCAAGTTTCACCATTGTGGATGTATAGCATTATGTAATTTAAATGTCTGCCCCAGTGACTGTTGTTGGAGGCTTTATTGGCCTCAAATTACCAAAATCAAGTCATTGTGAGATTATTAACTTTGAAATTGAATTAAGAGGGTAACGCAAGACCTACAATCATTCTGAGATCATTAGATTACACTCACGCACAGGGCAACGCAATTACCTTCCCGTCCGTAAGGACAGCAAGTCACCGGCCAAGAAGAAGTATACTTTTATTTGATTCCAGAGTCTGCTGTTGTGGAAAAGCGGCTCATCAGATGGAATTGTTTTTCTTTTTGTGTTTGTTTCTGCCAGTTTTGTAGATGTCTGGCGAAAACATCCTTCTCTGGCGCTTAATTTGACCTGCTAATGCTAGGAAAACTTTCTAGTGCTTTCTAGTGTTGTAAGTACATGCAGTGAAAGAAATGTTGGTGAGTAACTAGTTACATGTAACGGAATTACGTAATTTAATTACAAAATAAATGTAACCGTAATCTTTTACAGATACAGAGAAAAAATGTGTAATTAAATTACAGTAACTTATGAAAATGTTAACGATTATAAAGGGGGTTACATATGAATATTTTCTGTAAAAAGCTAGGATATGTTGAATAATATTAGTTTGTTGCTTTGCCTGTTTTTGATGTGCACAATGCCTCCTGCCATTTAAAGGCAGTTTAGTAAAGCGTTGCTATTGTGATGCTTTTGATTGGTTCTCTTTGAATTTGTAGCGCACCATGTCCGCCAATTACATCAATCCACATTGTCACTGAAAGCTTTAGGCTACAACCAGTCTGAGAGTTGCCACCATGGCAAGTGATAAAAATGCGTTCCAGTGCTTTAAAATCTGTTTAAGTGCTGTGCTTTAAAATTAAATGATAAGAATCTTAAAGGGGTCATATGATGCGATTTCAATTTTTCCTTTCTCTTTGAAGTGTTACAAGCTCTTGGTGCATAAAGAAGATCTGTAAAGTTACAAAGACTAAAGTCTCAAATCCAAAGAGATATTCTTTATAAAAGTTAAGAGTCAACCACGCCTACCTAAAACGGCTCATTCTAACACGCCCCCACATGTCTACGTCACGATGTGGGAAGATTTGCATAACGCCGCCCAAATGTTCACGCAAAGAAAGAAGGCGTAACTTTTATTCTCGTTGTAGTATTGTTGTTGCCGCCGCCATGTTGTGAAGGCGCTGTGTGTTTCGTTGTGAAAGCGAAACTACTTTGTTTGGCCTTCCAAAAAGAGGACGATATCCGCTTCATCATGCCTAGAGCTGATCCGTGCTGGTCGCTGAGGAAATACATCAATTTCACGCTGTGGATCACCGGATCGGCTTTCACCGTGGACGAAGCGGTGTCCAGCCCGGGGTCGTCACATGTGGTTGCCGCAAGCCCGCTGGCCGCTCCTTCGTCGAATCTGCCAGCCGCACCGTTCTCAAGCCCGCAGTGTGTGACGCTGTGTGTTTCGTTGTGAAAGCGAAACTACTTTGTTTGGCCTTCCAAAAGAGGACACGACTAGAAATCAGTGGTTAAGTTGTATTTATGACACCGTCGCTCCGGCCGGGACACGGCATCACAGTATGGTAAGGGGCGTAACATTTCCGTCACACGCTTGAGGTATTCGGCCAATCACAACACACTGGATAGTTGGCAAATCAGAGCACACCTCGCTTTTCAGACCGATGGACTTTGTAAAAATCGATGCGTTTCAGAAAGGCGGGGCATAGAGGAGAAACAATAATGTACAGTATGTGGAAAATAATGTGTTTTTT
>NW_015536515.1:40155-45429 GCF_001515605.1 Sinocyclocheilus anshuiensis | reverse complement strand
TTCATTACACCAAATACACAAAATTATGTTCTTTTTAGCAACATCATATGACCCCTTTAATTCAAGTGATGAAGGATTTGGAAAGTCTGAGAGTAATCAGCGTTGAGTACTACTGTAAGGTTAACCCTGCCATGTTTAAATGTTTGATAATGATTAACGGTTAAAAACATTTGTTAGAATTTAGAAAAGTAATCAAATGTAATCGGTTACATTTGAAATAGTTTCAACAATTGAAATAGTTACACTACTTATTACATTTTAAATAGGGTAATTTGTAATCTGTAACCTATTACACTTCCAAAGTAACCTTGCCAACACTAATTGGTTGTAAGTGTAAATGTAATAACCTGATTTTTTTTTTGTGCACAGATATCTGAAAATTACCTGTCAGGACTACAGGGCCATACTCGAAAAAAACTTTCTGAAACTTATACGAACCCTGAAGGCACACGTCCAACTCGAATTTTAGTTTTTTTGTTCTTTGAGACTTTGGTCATGTTAACATGAGAATCCAACTCTTTAGCAGTGTAAATAAGTCAGAATGCATGAAATAGCATTATTCGTCCCCTTTAAGTAGTTTTTAGCATGTTGCTGTTGTAACAGAGGCCAGCTGGTAAGAGCTGTGTGGGTAAACCTCACTCTCCTGATCTCGAGAGGTGCACTAGCAACTGATGCTAGAGGCTGTGACCTTGTTAGCGTGCCCGCCTCATGCTGGAAATGCCGGTTCGAATCCCACTCAGAGTGGGGTGAGTAGAACCAGAGGGGTTACACTATGCGGTTGTTAGGGCGTTGCTATATGGTTGCTAGGGGTTCTGGGTGGTTGTTAGGTGGTTACTAATATGTTCTGGATGGTTTTTATGTAGTCTCAGCCTCAGACGTCACGCCCACAGAACGTTGGCTGAACGTCTGATGCATATGGCACACAAAAGTGAAAACACTTCAGGAGTTTTCGAAGTCGTCATTGGATTGGTTGAACTATACAGGATTTCCGGGAGACAAAGATGCCGTGGCGCCAAATTCCCTCACGAAAGAAGAAAGCCGTCGTGTTTACTGTGATGATGAGCGCTTATCAGGATCAACTAAACGCTGGATTTTCAAAAGTATGTGAAATATTTAAAGTTCGCGGCACAGAATCTTTAAAATACGTCCGAGAGTTTTACACACCGGTCTGTTATTGTGGCGACATTTCCACGCCCTGAAACGACGCTGAAACGGAACGAACTGTGATTGGTTGTTTGACATGTCGGTCAAACGGCCTCATGGATTCCAGACCTTCAGCTGTCAGTCTGAAGGTTTGGCTACGCGAGACTAGTTTTTATGTGGTATCTTTGGAGTTCTGACTGGTTGTTAGGCTGCTGCTAAGTCATTGCTGAGAAGGTTTGAGGGTTTTTTTTTTAGAGCTGTGCTAGGATGTTGCTATGCAGTTGCTATGGTGTACTGGGTGGTTTTTAGTACATTGTTATATGGTTGTTGGGGCGTTCTTATAAATTATTATGAAGTTTTTTTTAGCACGTTGCTATGTGGTTTCTTAGGCATGGCTAAGCGGATTCTATGGACTTCTGGGAGATTGCTAAGGCATTCTGGATTGTTTTTAAGTTGTTGCTAGGGAGTTTTGATGGGTTTCTAGGGCGTTGCTATGCCATTGCTGATGAACTTTGAGGTGTTTTGTTAGGGCATTGCTAGGATGCTGCTATGCAGCTGCTATTGTGTTTTAAATATTTTAGCACATTTCTATGTGGTTTCTAAGGTGTTGCTATGCAGTTACTAAGGGTTTCTGGGTGGTCGTTAGGTGGTTTCTCTTGTGGATGTTCTTGGTGGTGTTCAGTACATTGAAATGTGATTGCTAGGGTGTTCTAACTGGTTGTTAGGGTGTTATATGCCATTGCTAATTTATTTTAAGGTTTCTTTTTCAGTGTGTTGCTATGGTGTTGCTATGCAGTTACTAGGTGGATCTGAGTAGTTGCTCAAGAGCTCTGGTTGGCTTTTAGTATATAGCTATGCGGTTTCTAGGATGTTCTGAGCGGTTGTTAGTGCGTTGTTACATCAAAGCTGTGGCGTTTAAAATGTTTTTATTTAGCACATTACTTTGTGGTTGCTTGGGTGTTGGTATGCGTTTGCTAGGAGGTTCTGGGTGGTTACTAATATATTCTAAGTGATTTTTAGTTGGGGTGCAACGATAAATCGATTCGATTTTCCGAATGCATCGCAATTCTCTCTGGAATTGATTCTAAACTTAGTTTTTAACAGCAGATGGCGCGCTAGGCTAGTTTTTAACCTTGTTTATTCACTTGTGCATTCGGCTGAGAAATTTATGTGGTTAAATGTACTTGCACCTCGCTTTTACGATGCAAGATTAATGTAAACACAACCCGCTGTGAACACTCTTGTAATTGGCTTAAACCTTTTCGAACTTTATGAATGATTATTTTAGGTTCAAGTGGTGTGTGTGTAAGGAACTGGAAGCAAGCAGAGTACGGCTGTTTTTAAAACATGCAGTGCCATCTGCTGTTAAAAACTAAGCTCAGAATCGATTCAAGAGAGAATCGTGATGCATTCGCGAAAATCGCAGAATCGATCCATGGATCAATTTATTGCTATGTCAATGGGGGGTTCCAGTGCGTTGCTAGGGTATTGCTATGCAGTTGCTGGGGTTCCGGGTGGGTACTAAGTGGTTTAACATGTTGCTATGCTAGGCTGTTATAAATATAAATAGTAAATAAATAGTATTAATAGCGATATAAATAGTAAATCTTGCTTAAACAATTCAGACAAAATCTTAAAGATCTAGAGATACTTTCGTCTTTACTAGATGTTTAAATTTTTTTTGGCCCTTATTAGGGCTGCACGATAAATCGCATGCGATATTTAACGCGCATCTTGTCAGAAAGCCGGTTCTGTAATCAGCGGTAATAATGCTGCTCAATGTGAAAGCCCGCAGGTGATGGAGATTTACCGCTGATTACAGAACCGGCTTTACTGATAAGATGCGCGTTAAATATCGCATGCGATTTATCGTGCAGCCCTAGCCCTTATGCATGTTTAGAAGTTGCTGTGACAGCAATATTTTGTACCTTACTTGCGGTTTCCCCCGCTCTCTCTTTACGTAAGCCTTTGGGCCAAAGACAACAAACTAGGGAGTGATGCGTCTCCTCTCTCTCATTTATTGCTCCATCGTCTCCGTATCTAAGGAAGGACATCTTGTCCCAGACTGCTGACATCCACAGAACTCCCTGTTTCTGTGCCCTTTTCAATGCCTTATAAACACTGCACTATAAACGGCCCATTGGAGCAGGTTTTACATCCCTGAATTCCAGTCGCATCCCTCGTGTTGGCATCGGACGGCAGTTCCTGCGAAACGTTCCCTAACAATTATACATTTACAAGTAGAGACATTCTTCCCCGTGGTTTGAATAGCTTGTTATTACTCCATGAAATTGCTTCTTGGATGTCAAGTGAACGGTCGGACTGGCAGCGCCGTACAGAAGTGGGTCAGTTGGAATGGGAAAACGACATACGGTAGTCTTCCAAAGAGGCAATATTTTATCGAAATGATATTCAAAAGAAATAGTGCAGAAATACAGCCCAAGTACTGGCGCCATTTGAAGTAAAGCGTAATATTTGTCTTTGAAATAAGTTTATCGGAGAAACAACAGCAACTTCCTGGATTTTGAACACAAAGAGCTGGATTTGTTTTTATTTTATGCCAAAGTGTTGGCAATGGCAGCCTATCTTTTCTTGTTTGTTGAAGCATTGATATGAAAATACTATGCCATTAGAAGCACGAGCGTTTGGTGCCAGAAAACGCTTTGCCGTTTCTCTCTCTAGATTTATGGAGTCGTTTTTTTCTCCCCCCTCTTCTTCAGTGTAATTTCTGTCGAGCCGCATCTGGAAGTATTTATTTCAATGCCATGTAATCCATCTCGTGGCGCAGTAAACAGACTGCTATTATTTTTGAATAAAGTCTCATCTTCAGGCTTCGAGAGTGCAGAGAGCTGCCTGCGAGCCCTCCTGGCTGTTTCAGATGCTATTGATTTACGGTGGGTTTTTCCACATGCTGACCCCCAAATCCCACTTCACAGCGAGGTGGTGTACAGTACGGCCCATTAAGTCGGAGTTCTGGGGATGCACTTCCCCACTGGAGTGCGCTGGATCTGGCTGTGTTTCGACTCCGCAAATAACGGGGCTCCGCAGCACAATAACAAATCTAATCCTTTAGCCAGAACTCTCGAAGGTGCTGCTTTACTCTAAATCACGCCGCTTTTAGCATTTTCTTCAGTTCAGGCTTGAGGACAGAGCTCAAATTCTGATTATAATAGCACTGTTTACAGCAAACCCTCATTGGGCATTTCCAGAGAAAATAAGCAATATCAAGATCAGTTGGGTTTTATGATGCCATGCCTTTCATTTACTGACTGTGGCATGACTTGGATCAGGGATTCCCAAACTTTGTCCCAAACTAAGCTTAACCAACAGAGACCTTGACTTTCATTGAAAAGTGTTTGTGAACTAGGTGCAGTCTCATAGCGCATATATATATATATATGTGTGTGTGTGTGTGTGTGACAAAACGCTGTAAACGAAAACGCTGCAAAGAATTAACATTTGTTGTTCGGGTAAAATGAACCGCGAGGAAACGCCTGCTGTTGTGGCAAGGCCGCGTACTCCATACTGAGGGTTATGTGTGTGTGTGTGTGTGTGTGTGTGTGTGCGTGCGTGCGTGTGTGTGTGTGTGTGTGTGTATGAATGTATGTATGTTTGTTTGTTTCTTTCTTTGTGTGTGTGTATTAATTAATTAATTAATTTATTTATCAAATAATTTTAAAATGATTCTAAATTACTGACCTTGATTTTCATCGAAACTTGATTCAGTCTCAGCTATTTGCAATCCTACAATTTTACATATATTAATTTATCTCTCTCTATCTATCTATATATGTATGTGTGTGTGTGTCTATATGTATTTATTTATTTATTATCTTTTTTTTATTATTATTTATCTATCAATCAAATAATTAAAAAATGATTGTAAATTATTGACCTTGATTTTCATTGAAAGGTTTTTGTTTATTTGCAATCCCTCAATTTATATATAAATTTAAATATAAATAATATTATATATTTTGCATCTATCTATTTATTTATTTATATATATATATATATATCTGTATATCATTATATATCTATGTGTGTGTGTGTGTATCTATATTATATATTATACACACACACACACATATAGATATATGTGTGTGTGTGTGTGTGTGTGTGTGTGTGTGT
>NW_015536515.1:21628-39719 GCF_001515605.1 Sinocyclocheilus anshuiensis | reverse complement strand
TATAGATATATAATGATATATGTGTGTGTGTGTGTGTGTGTGTGTGTGTGTGTGTATCTATATTATATATTACACACATCTATATATGTGTGTGTGTGTGTGTGTGTGTGTGTGTATCTATATTATATATTATACACTGAACAAAATTATAAACGCAACACAACAAGAGCGGTGCAAGAATTGATCCTTATGGGACTCCGCATTTCATGGACGTCCACTTAGACTTATGCTCTCCTATACTCACATAATAACCTCTCCCTTCTAAGTATGACCTGAACCATTTGATTACCATCCCAGAAAGCCCGACCCAGTTTTCCAGTCTCTCTAGTAGTATGTTATGATCAACAGTGTCAAACGCAGCACTGAGATCTGAGATTTTACAGACACAGATACGCCCGAGAGAGAGTGGGAAGACAGTCTGAAATTCGTTATTGCATTAAAACCCACACTTAGCCTTGTCTATTTTCCTAAGCTCTCTGGATTTCAGATCGAAGGCGTTTGAAGGAGGTTCTGACCCGGGATGACTGTACATCGATACAGTTGAACTCTCAGGCAGACTTGAGCGCTGGCAGCCTGACGGCGGGGAAGTCCCGGTCATACGGCATCTCGTATGCGCCGCAGCCTTGATCCAATTCAGCCGGCTCCACACAGACAGGACTCTCTGCGTATCCCCATCCCGCCGGGCGCCAGCGCACACACACCAGAACTCACACACATTCCCACAAATGCCTTGTGCTGCTCATGAATATGCACGAGCAGGAGTTGCACTTATGGCAATGTCTCATTACGGTCAGCGAAATGCACACTCATGCAGCTTTCTGCTATCTTGTCTCAAGACCTTTCATTTACACGTTAAAGGTTAGTCCTCCCAAAAATGAAAGTCCTGTCATTTATCATCATTTACTCACCCTCATGTTGTTCCAAGGTGTGCTATACATCTGAAGTTGTACGACAGAGCCAACGATAGCTTTATTTGAAAAGTCATTAGAAAAGTCATTGTTTGCTGAAAATCATGCCTTCGCAGCTCTCAAGTCTGATTTGCACTCAAGTTTAAAAAAGACGAAAATGTGAATGAGATTTAAGAGCTAAGGTGAAGGAAGATTTTCAACAAATAATGGCTGAAAATTTCACCTTTTCCTCATTCCTAGCTATTGTATGATTTCAGAAGATGTGAAATATAGCATGCAAGTTGTATGGCAGTGTTATTTTAGTTTCATTGTTACACAATGAAAGTTATATTAATATTTTAAATTAGTTTTTGTTTATATATCTTCTGGTTTTATTGTACTTTAGTTAGTTATTTTTAGTAATTTTGTTGTTTGTTTTTGTCATTTTTGTGTGTTTTTTTTAAATATGTGGTATACTTTTTATTAATGATAATTTTACTTTTAGTTTGTTTTTTTAGTATATCAACTGAATGAAAATCAGAAATGGTGAAATAAAATAAGTTTTTTATATTTTAATTTCAGTTATAGTTTAATTTATAATTATAAATATAATTATATATATATATATAATTTTATATTATAAAATGTATTAATTTCACAAATAATTACAAAGAAATGGCAGTTAACACATTGAATTAAACATGAAATTTTGAAGTAGAAAGACTGAAATTGTATTTTCTTGTCAAATGTACTCCAGTAATTTTTACAGTGTACTTTAATCACACTTTTATACCACTTTTGCGCTTTTTGAAGCTCAACTTTCATTGCATGGTAAAGAGCGTCCAGGACATTCTGCTAAACATCTCCTTTTGTGAAAGAAGAAAGAAACTCATACGGTTTGGAACGACATGAGTGTGAGTAAATGATGAGCTCTCATTTTTTGGGTGAACTATCCTTTCTTTTTCTCATCCAGTCTTTGGGGTGAAGTTCCTGCTCAGGCTCGGTCAATGACAGATCTTTGTTTTTCTTCACTGGTATTTATGTTCTTTTTGTACCGAAGTGTTTAAATATATTCCTGACCCTTTTGTCTAATGTGTATCTTGGCCTGCGGACTTTGCGTAAAAATGACAAGAGCGAACTATTGGAGGTGTTCGGGCTAAAATATGCACACTACTCAGTTTTATGAAGCATGCGAAGGACTCACTTTTGTTTATTGACACTAACAATGTTTCTGTGTTCATCAAACCAGCCGGGCAGCATAAAACAATTACTTTTGGGAATGGTCACGCATGAGACCCACGGCATATTGTTTATGACACGCGATAAACAATGCCTGATGGCCACCATTTTCTTATTGGGCATAAAAATAAGAGGAAGTCAGAATGATATTGTAGCTAATGAGTTACATCTGCGTGTTCCCCTCAGTGCGGGACTGATAATTGGAGTGTCATCTCTCGGAGGAGAGGAGACAGTTTGTCTCACACATTTACGCAGCCGGCCAGCGAGAGGACACAGCGGCGCTGATCAAAGATAAACCTCCTCTCGCCAGGGGTCGTCCATCTTTTTTTCCTCTCAATCCTGGCAGTGATGCAGCTTAACAGGCTAGAAAAGAGAAGTGCAAACAGTTTCCTTCCTCACGCAAACAAGATGACCAAAGAAGCTTTTCTTTCAGTTTGGCTCGGTTTTTGCCTGCCAAAGCATCCGGAGCACTAGAGAGTCGAGCTGTTCTCTCCTTGTAATGGTGATCAGATCACGCTGAGTTTAATATTAGAGCAATATGTCTGTCGGGTATATATATATAATAATAATGTATGTATATATATATATATATATATTACGCTACCATTCAAATGTTTGGGATCAGATTTTTAATGTTTTTTAAAGAAGTCTCTTATGCTAAAAAAGGTTGCATTTATTTGATCAAAAATACAGTAGAAACAGTAATTTTGTGAAATATTATTACAATTTAAAAGAACGATTTTCTATGTGAATAGATTGTAAAATGTAATTTATTCATGTGATGCAAAGCTGAATTTACAGTGTCATTACTCCAGTCTTCAGTGTCACATGATCCTTTAGAAATCATTCTTTTAAGCTGATTTATTATCAATGTTGGAAACAGTTGTGCTGCTTAAATAATTTTTTTTTTTTGGGAATCTGTGATACTTTTTTTCAGGATTCTTTGATATATATATATATATTTTTTTTTTTTAGTACTTTGGTATATTTATTTATCAGTTCTTAAACTATATAATGTTTTATTTTTCAATCCACAGAATATATATATATATATATTCATTATAATATGACAATTGGTCACCCTGCTGTCTAGATATTAGTATTGGTCATGGACAAACCTGTATAATTTACTCATGATATAATTTTAATTGTTGGGGTGAACATTATTTTTAACTCATATGACACTGGGCTGACCATGATCCACTGCAAATAAATCAAGCAATTAATGTGTGATGTTCATGTGACCTTTTTCACCTTTGTGTAAACATCTGCAGTCCAAGAGCAAATCATCTTGCACATGAATATAAAATCCAAAGTTTTTTTTTTTTTTTTTGTCGGTTGGAGAAAATCATTCATTCACATCATGCAACCAATGCAAATTCAACAGCTTGCACAAATAACCGCCAACATATGGTGACCATTCACAGGAGTGACGGACACGAGCACGCGTCCAATAAAGCCTTCCAGACCCCTGCCAGCCTTCCGTATCCACCGATCCCAGATTTCTGATGCATGCACTGTGGATTTCAGCACAGACCGTAATATATACGGGCAATAAAATCAGCGAGGGTCAGTTGCTGCGCTACTGGAATGCGTTTGTACAGCGGCGCTTCTGTATGCGGCCTCTGAAACCGCACGGCCTCTTCCTCCTTGTACTGTCAGCAGGCGATATTTCATCAGAAAGCCCCTCTCTCTCTGCACAGATGCTTCCTCTGCCCATGTTGCAGATATTTTTTTCCTGGAGTTTTTCTTGGACCCCGTTGGCTGGGTTTCACCCCGGCAGAGGTGCGGAGGGCGACTGCGTCCCGCCACCCACTGCCAAGGCTAGAGGCCGGCCTGGATGAGCCGCGTCTGAACCTGGAGACCTCCGCCGAGTGTTTCCATAAGGGGGGAGTGGAGGTCTTACTTAGCACTATTGAACTGCAAAAATGGAGATTTATGAATGGCCGAGCGGAGGCGTCGCAAAGCCCAGTTTGCAAAATCAAGAAGGCAGAATGCTTCACCCGCATTCGAGTTTGCCCTGAATTTATGTTCTCTGATGGTGCTGTTAGAATCAGAGAGGTGTTCTTCATCACTGTCCTTTTACGTTTGACTGTAGTTTTTATTTCAGGCTTTCAGAATCATTAAACTTGCTCTTTGCATAATTCCCTTGAGTAAGTTGCAGGTGTTTGTGTTGAAATGAACTTGTTTAGTGAATTCACTCCTCAATTTTGTGACATTTTAGGTGGGTAAACAGTGTCATGTATCTTCTCACCAGTTAAAAAGTCACCAAAAGATATTTGTATTTGCCATTTCAGTTTGAAGGTTCTTAAGTAATGCTAATATAAAAGGATTTTTGATGAGAAATTAACCTAAAATCAGCCCTGAAAACACTAAAAAGGGGTAATAAAAAAAAAGATCATCAAAATCTACTGTGACTTTAGACTTTAAATTAAATAATTAAAATAATTAAATATAATTCATTTATATAATTGTTAATATCAGTTATTATCAATTATAATTATATAATTTGATCATTTTATTTGTTTTAATTCAGTTGAAATATTTGACAAATGAATATGACTATGTAAAAATGTTAAATGTAAAAAATTTTAAAATATATATATTTTTTTTTTAATTAAAGCTGATTACATCAAAAGTTGCTGTGACTAGACGGTATAGAGCTGTTTAATCAAGCATGGGAACTGGCAAATTATGATAATTATGCCTTTTGAAATTTACTTGATATATTTTATTTGTATATATTTTTAAATAATTATTTTAAATATTATACTTTAAAAAAATAATCATACTTTATTTATTTTATTATTATTGTTATTATTATTATTATTCAAATTTTCTGGTTAGAATAAACAGCTATATGTTATGTAATCTTGTGCATTTTTACAGATAATTTTATATTTTGATATGGTCATATGGACTTTCTTTTACTTCTAACAGCCATACTTTGAATAATTAAATGTAATTAAATTACATAATTATTATAATTTATATAGTTATTATCAATTATAATTATATAATTTTTTTAATTCAGTTAAAATATATAACATAAATTAATGTGACACAAAATGTTAAATGTAAAAATGTAAAAAATACTTTCCAATATTGCTACTCGGTAAAAATAATAATAATTTCTGATACGGTTCCTGAATGTATGGGAAGTAGAATATGTGCTGTTTTCCCTTCTTTTCCATTTGCGAAGTATAAATAATTAGCAGAGGGGAGGACGAGGCTTGAGACGCTGCGACAGCTCTCATGATTGAAAATATATTACATACAGGAAGGAACTCTTCCCTGAGATATATCTCCATTGCTTCCCGTTGAACATGCACATTATATACATATATCAGGCTGGATTTATTTTTCAGGATCTTTAGGGAACCCTCTCGGTCAGCTTCCTCCAGGATGTTTATTTATATGTTGGAAAATAAGCCTGTGATGTTGTGCGAGGCCAAATGAAACTGAGAATCTGCTGTGCTGGAAAAATCCACCATGTAATAAAGCGCCATTCATGCTCAATCTGTCAAACTTAGTGAAACCCAATCAGAGCAGAATTCACACAATCAATCAGTTCAGTAAAGCTTTTCATGTTCCAAATCAAAGCTTTTATATTGCATTCTTTTTTAACATTCAGAGATTTTCATTTGTAAATGCGTTTTAAAGGTCTATAAAGCATCTTTAAAGGTTTTCAGCACGTTGCTAGGGTATTCTGGGTAGTTGCTGTGTGTTATCTAGGGTGTGTCATGCAGTTGCTAGGGTGTTCTGGGTGGTTATTATGTGATGCATAGAATGTTTTTTCACAGTTGTTAGAGTATTCTGAGTGGTTGCTATGTTATCTAGGCAGATTTACATGGTTGCTAGTAGAGGTCGACCAATAGTGGATTTTACCGATACCGATAACTAGGTTGGACCACACTGGCCGATAACCGATTAATCAACCAATTTTTTTTTTAAATGGATATTGAATGAAAAGAAACATAACACTACGTAAAATAGTACTGAACTTTATTCGAATTTTTTTTTTTTAATGGTACTGAACCATAAAAATGTACTGTACTCCTTAAATGAAATAAATATGTAAATATCAATATATTCATTACACCTTGATTGTTCATGTTAGTTCATAGTGCATTAACTAATGTTATCAGAAACAAATTAAAAAATGTATTAGTCCTCTCAGCATCAGCATTGACGGCAAACATACTGTTGTTTCTTCTTTAGTAATGCAGAATCAAGTCAACAATTGAATTACTTTATAATGATATGAAAACATGTACTGTAGTATACTCTCTGTAGTGTAGAGTTTCACGTGTCAAAACAAACCGTATGAGGTGTCCAGGGTTGCCAGGTCTGTGTAACAAAACTAGCCCAATGGCCAATCAAAAATAGCCCAAATGTAGCCCAATGACCATATCCCAAATATCAAAACTCAAAATATGCAATTCCCATACCTAAAGTACATATTTTACAGTCACTATTATGCAAATTGAAAGCCACTATATCAGATCATAAACCTTACCAGTGGCCTACCACAGTTTTATTACTGGTAGAATCTAAAATATTTGAGTACAAGCATTTCAGTTAAATATAATTTATGCAATACGTCAAACCATTAACCCAGGGTGAAAAAATCTACATGTGGCAAACAGTTCAACCAATTTAATCCCACATTTTTCCCAGACATTAAAATATCCAAGTGATGTGTCATTAGTAACTCTTTGAAATAATCAATAATTATTTTGACATTTTTTAAGGAAAAGTGTGTGAAAATTAGTGTTTTATGGGATAATGTGTATACTGAATTAAAATATTTCTGCAGTCATCAAAATTCATATATATCTCAGCCCAGTTATTAACACTATTTTAAACTGTTTCATCACATTCTAGGGTTACTATTATACATAAAAACCCTTAAATTCACAACACTGATAGGAATACTGAGATACTGAGATAAAAGACAAAAATGTTATTATCCCAGCGGTCACTATTGTTGCCATCAACATGTTTACTCATTCTATGACCACACTCAACAAAATTGAGTAATTGTAAATGCATATATTAATACTAGACACCTTAAAGATAATGTGTACCAAAAATCTTTGTCATATCTTTGTTAACATACTTTACTAACCTTTTGTTTTGGAGCTTTGATGCAGCCATCATCTTCTCATGGTGCAAACAGGAAGTAAACTGCTCTGGTCATTTGCACTAACCATGTGACACTGCACATATTTAATTCAGACACTTTTATTTTTTCTATATTAGCAGGAAATGCGCTAACACCAGTCAGTAACATTTCTAGAGCTTTATAAACGAAAACCTTTTGGTAGCCCAATTCCTCGGGAAAACCACAGACTTGGCACAACCCTGGAGGCATCAGTGAATCCGCCTCTACTGGTCGCTGTATAATAACAGCAACGGACGCAACCTGGAAAAACTATCGGTATGGATTTTTGCCAATAATCAATTGTTCCAGCAATCAACAATTGGTGCCGATTAATCGGCAAAACCGATAAATCGGTCGATAGGGTGCTATGAGTGATTGCCATGTGTTATCTAGAGGCTTTATATGGTTTCTAGGGTGTATAAATGGTTGTTAGGGCATTGTGCATGTTTCAAGCTAAATCTGCATGCATTCAGTGTGAGATGATGAACAGAAGTTTAGTTTTTCCACATCTAGTGTAACAGATACAGGTGCAAACGTAAAAGCGTTTCAACATCACATGTTCTCCTGTTCCTCGTTGGTCCTGATTAGAAATCTGCTCTCCAGTGTGCTGATCCTATAATTGGACTCGGAGATAATGACCCAAAGAAACAGAAGTCGCCAGCAAATCAAGCCTCGACCTTTGAGCTTTGATACGCGGGTTTGAATCTGGCTTTATAAGTTCCAGCTTGTCAGAGCTTTTACAATATCCTTTCTTTCTTGCCTTATTCTGTGGGTTTTTTTCCAGTCAGTTCATGTTTCTGGGCCTGTATCTAGTTTGAGTCGTCTGTTTTCCTGAATCCAGCTCCGTCCCTTTTGGGACCCGTCTCCATTTCGCTTTTGTGTCCCGTTAAAACGCCAGACAAATGAAATGAGTTCGCCATAATATGAATGCAAAAAAACACGCATCAAAAAACAAATTGTATCGCATGGAGGACGGCGCACATCTGCTTTCAATTCTCCATTTCTTTTATAAAAAATAAATTAAATGACATATATAACAATCTACCACCCCGAGTGGCTTTGGATTTCGTCGGCTCCTTCCTTTTTACCCACAATGCAGCTGTACGTATTGTCTTGCTGCAGTCGCTGCAATGCTTTCTCTTGTTTTCCTCCCTGTGGTTGAATAATGATAATTAATGGCGCTGTCGGTGGCGTTTGCAGGACTCTGTTCATAAAGACACTTGTTATTTTTATATGTTGCCCGTGACTGGATCCGCCTTCCACTCCGGGATTGTGGTGACCTGATGGTTTCCTTCATGAAATACAGATCTCTGTTGGCAGAAACGCATGATCCAGAGTCGTGTCCTTAAGTAATTACAATGATGTTTGTGTGTGACCACTTATTACTGTCCAACCAAGTGCTTATGGGAGCTCAGATGATGTTGAACGCCTAATACAGTATGAAGCATATGCAACAGACGGAGAACATCACATTCAGAGTGTGTCAATGACAAATGGTGATCATGAAGAGGATTCATGTTGGTTTCATGCATTTTTGATGAATGTTTATACAGTTTTTTAACAGAAGTTTTGATTGAATGGCTCTAAAAACGTGGTTAACCAAGTAAAAATAATGCTTCATTCACGCATTGAATATACTGTAAAAAAAAAATTTTTTTTTACAAATATTTTTTTCTGCTTCAAAATTTCACATTCAGTGTGTTACCTGCCATTTTATTGTAATTATTTGTAAAATCTACTAGCAATTTCTGAGTGAGAATTGTGTGCACATCTCAATCATTATTTTCAAGATAATTTTCAAATAATAAATAATTTTCACATTTATTATCAAGAAAAGATATCAGTTTTTACGTTGTAAAAATATATAAATATTGTTTATTTCAAAAAGGTTCAAATTAGCTAATATTAAAAGCAGTAATGAGCATCAGGTGTCATTTTGGTGATGTAATTTTAATACAAAAATGGAAATGTTTATTGTGTAAACATTTATTACATTTAATGTAATGAATAATTTAATAGTTATATTGGAATAAATAAACTAAATAAATGCAAGCCATGCATGTCACTGAACATACAGTACTTGAATATGATTTTGTAAAACAATTTTCAGAAAAAAATACCCTGCTGTTAAAAAGTTTGGTGTCAGTAAGATTTACAAAAAAGAAAAGAATACTTTTATTCAGCAAGGACGCATTAAAAAAATTGAAAATGACAGTAAGGACATTTATAATGTAACAAAAGATTTCCATTTTTTCACTTCATATTCATCAAAGAATCTTAAAAAATAAAATGCATCACAGTTTCCACAAAAATATTCAGCAGCACTGTTTTCAACATTGATAATAATCAGAAATGTTTCTTGAGCAGCAAATCAGCATATTAGAATGATTTCTGAAGATCATGTGACACTGAAGACTGGAGGAATGATGCTGCAAATCCAGCTTTGATCACAGAAATAAATTACATTTGAAAATATATTCACATCAAAAACAGTCATATTAAATTGTAATAATATGTCACAATTTTTTCTGTTTTTACTGTATTTCTGATTAAATAAATACAGCTTTAGTGAGCACAAGTGACTTCTTTCAAAAGCATATAAAAAATCCCAAACTTCTGAATGGTAGTGTTTATGATTTCTGCATGATTATATGTATTTTCGGTGTCTTTTAAACATTATTCAGGCAAAAATATTTGAATCATAAAACATATTTGCAACCTAGTTGTTATACGGTTCAGAAATAAAATGTGAACCATATAACAACTACTTTGCAGTCGTGTGGACCCTCACAATTACACCCCTGTGACATTTTTAAAGTCGAGCCTTCAACAAATCAGAATGCCTTTCCACAAATAGATTCATAAACCACTTGTTAACCGCATTTGTTTTGTATCTGTGTTTCTAATAGATGAGGACGGTTTTTCGTAACCCGCAGAACCAGAAATACTTCGATTAAACATTAAAAGAGAAAAAAAGCAGCACATTCCAGACAGTGTCGTCTGTGAAACCGGAAAACAAGAGCCGGCCTTCTGCCTCTGTGGAACTGGAGCGCTAATTCATAACAGATTTGCTTTTCTCTTGTGTTCCCCGACAGAGTGCCTACCGCAGGAACGGGATGACTTTCCTGGCCTGCTGAGGTGAGCGAGAGGAGGTCTGTAGGAGCTGAAGGAGTCTCTGTCTGCGTGTGTCTTTCACAGGAAGCGCTGTGGACTGGCACAAATCTGGATTGGACGCATTTTGTTTAGTTGGTGTTCATGTAAACTCTAGTAATATGAGTTTTTTCCTCTTTTGTAAACAGGTTTAATTTTGTATTCTTAGTCGGTTACAACCAATATTCCATAACAATTTCAGCTTTTTTGATGATGATGTGTAGAACTAGTTCCTTTGTCTGGAAAGTAGGATAATGAAAACCCATCTTTTTGATGCTGTAATACTTGATCTTTCAGTTGTAATACCTTGCTTTTGTAATTTTGTACCATTTTTGTTTGGATTTAGAGTATTTAATTTTCTTTTTTTTTTTTTAGATTAAAAATCTTGGAATAAAAATGTGTTCTGTGTTCAAAAACACACATGTGAAAAAAAAAAAAACGTGAATAACACGATTTATTTACTTATGAATTTTTATTTTGTTTTTTTATTTTTTTATTTGAACAAGAAAGTAAAAACCCTTTTTCTGTATTTTCTGTAATTTTTTATCCATTAGCTTATGGTTGTATAAGCTAGGTTTTTTTATATATTTATAAAACTATTATTACATTTTTTTAAATGTTTAATTTTTACATATTTTAAATAAAATATAACATTTCAAAATAATAAAAAATATTAGTAATAAATTATAAATACTAAAATACTACTAATATATATAATTCTTGCTAAAAAACTACCATGGTATTCACTTTTTTTTAATATAAAATATAATACATTTTTGTTCAGGTTTGGAAAAATCTTGGAAATTTGTTCACTCATATATATGTGTGTGCGTGCGTGCGTGTGTGCGTAAGTCACAGAAAGGTAATGGAAATGATTAGATAAAGTGTGGAGCCCTGCATGGTTTTGTCATAGTACACGTCCAAAAAATGGTAATATGAGAGTACTTTTACTTCTTTTTTTGTTAGTGAGAAAGATGACAGTTTCGGGTGGGCGTACAGATCAGAGCTCTAGATTCTCTGAAGACCTCTACATAAAGCACACGAGCTCATTCTCCAGCAGTTCCTCGAGTGAGACTCACTGACTGTGAGCATTACTAAGCACAGGTATCTCACAAACAGCAGTGATATAGTTTCTGAAACACGTGTGCTCATGTTCACTCTGACAGTTCTGAATGAGCGGATTGCAGCTGACTGTCGGGTGTTTAACGGGACCTGAGGGTCAGCGCAGGTGTTGTGTTGTGTTTGATGGTAATGCCCTCTGGGGGATCACAGCTGTTCCACTCACGTCTGAGAAAACTGCTCCAATCACACGGACAATTGGAAACGCTTTGCCTATCTGAAGAGTATCAGCTTCTCTTAACCCTGATTTGTGCTGCTGCGGTGCACAGACTGATTTTATGTGCACAATTGCATGCATAGTGTTTTTTAAAAGAAACTAGTATGCACTGGATTCTATATTATCAGTACAACATCTGGGGTTGCTAAATAAAAACATGCAGTGCTGCATGTCATGCATTGCTCTACTTGACCTTCCATTTCCAATGTGACAAATGACCCAGAATTGGTGCAAACCAAGATGATGATAACTCTCACTTCATTAAACATGCAATGTGATGTGTGATACAACAAAGTATCATAATACTGTTTAATATTTGATATTTATTGTGGCATACTGCATATCATGGCTATAACTTGATGTATTGGTTTAAAGTCCTAGCAATGCAACTATATTCATTTTTTTTAGCAATTAATGTATGACTAATTATATTGTGTGTGTGTGTGTGTGTGTGTGTGTGTCATTGGTTTAAAATGTTAAAATATATAGTTTATCTGTGTGTGAATTTTTAATTTTTAAATATTTGAATATTTAAATTAGCTAATTATTTTTTCCTTTCCTAAAGTATTTTTATTAAAATCCTAGCAATGCAACTATATTATCTAATATTTGGCTTTCTAAGTATTGTTTGTGTGTGTGTGTGTGTGTGTGTGTGTGTGTGTGTGTGTGTGTGTGTGTGCGTCAATTATTGCTTATATACACATATATTATTTTTTGTGGAAAGGTGCTATACAAATAAAACTGGGTATAACTTTTAAGTAATTAATCAAAACTCAGTTTAAAATGCTATCTTACCATATTTCTTACATTATTTACATTTTGCATATTTAAATATTTAAATGAGCTATTTTCCCCCTTTCCTAGAGATTATTTTTAAATGACTTTTTAGAAGACTCGATATGAATTTGACAAAGTTCATAGAATCTATTCACTATGAATCAATTTATTTAAATTTTAAAAATTTTATTTATCTCATTTTAATTAATGATTTATTTTTTATTTTTATGATTATTATTTTTAAGTGGGCAGTATGCTGGCATTGCGCTGCGAACATCAGATTGTGTCCTGACTCATTATTAGAAGAGCTGAGGCGAGCTGCGGGTGAGGAGTCTGTGAACTCGTCTGCCATCGGCTCGGCTCTGCTTTAGTTTAATCCAGTCTGATGTCTTCAGATGTTTTGACCTGTTGCATTTAAACAGATAATACTCATGTCTGTCCCAAATGCCTTTAATGTGTTCACATTTTTCTGTCAGCACTTTATAAACGGCCCACAAGTAAAACCCTGTATGATATTTCATGGTGTTCGGCGTAAGCTCGACGTATTGATGTGTAGATCCTCGTAAATTCGCCCATGTGAAATCCCAGAGCTTTTCTCGCAGGCGATGGATGGAGATGTATGGAGCTGAAGCGATCTGACAGGCTGCTTTTTTGGTTTTATTCTTCACACACAGGCTCACGTCTGCTGACTGCAGCGCTGCGTCCTGCATGTGTTGTCTGACCTGTCAGATCTGCACGGGAGATTTAAGATAGGACAGCCTTAGAATATGGATCTCTTAACATGGTTTCATTCACACAATGTGTGCCTGTCAACGTTTTTGACTATTAAATTGATAAAGTTAGAGCTGAGGCCTAGTGATTAGCACGTTTGACACATTGTAGCTGTTTCTTATAGAGTGAATGCACTAAAGATTATTTCTTGTTGTTATTTTATGTTTTATTATTATTCAATAGTTATGTTCAATAATAATAATACATTAAATAGTTATGTTCAATAGTTTATAATAATAATAATTAGTAGTTATTAATAGTTATGTTGAATAGTTAATCATTATTATTATTATTATTAATGCAAGCTGTTAGTAATAATGATAAAATATTCAAGACTTATTGCTGGCAACAACCGCAATATGCTGCAAGACACCAATGTTCAATAGATAATAATAATAATAATATAATTATTGTTATTATTATTATATGATTAACGACTATTAAAGACTATTGCTTTTATACAGTGGCAACAACCACAATATAGCCTACTGCAAGACACCAGTGTTCCATAGTTAGTTAATAATAAATAGGTATTCAGTAGGTGCATTAAATAGTATATAATTAATAATAATAATATGCCGCAAGACACCAACGTTTAATAGATTGTAATAATAATAATAATTAGTATTATTGTTGTTATTAATGATCGTAATTATACCCAAGACTTGTTGATTATTATACACCTAATATTAAAAAAGTATATTTATAGAACATTTGTGTCTTTTAGCACATTGTATAAAAGTATTTTTTTAGTAAATTACAGGCTGTGTGTTACAGTGTTCTTACTTTGGCTAAATTGCATTCTTAGACGCACAAACCCTCTTTACTCCTGGTAAAATCACATGAGTCTCGTAGCTGAATGCTTTATTAAAGCTGCTGTAAGCGTTATTTTTTTGACTAGTGGCAGTGAAATCTCCTCGGTTTGAAGCATTAAAGTACCTGTTCCCAGCAGTCTGTGCGCTCACGGTGACCCCGGACTCTTGGCGGTCTCCATCAGCTCAGACGAGCCAAACAGACGAGCGCATGTGAAACGGGCTGTGGTTCACCGGCGTCACTACCACACACGGCCCGGCCTTTATGAGCCTCTTCCGGCAGCGGAGTCCCACAGGTGCAGCCTGTCACAGCCTATGTGCTTTCACGGGCAGGATACGGGGCTTGTCAGGTCATCGCTGCTTTGAGTTATAGCTCGCTGCCGAGAATCTGCTTATCTGTGAAAGCAATGCGCCTCTGTCTGATTCTCATTCCAGATCACGGTGGAAGCGATACAGTAGTGCGGTTGAGCTCGAGATCTTTGCACATATTCAGTAGGCCTATATGTGTTGGTGTGAATGTTTGGTTTGCAGTTCAGGCGTTTATTTGAATTGGCTTAATAAATACGGAAAATATATATTCGGCAATATTAATGGAATATGAAACACCTCAGGTCCTGGAGGGCCCTAACCCTAATCAAACACACCTGATCACGCTCTTCAGGATCACTAGAAACTCCAAGCAGGTGTGAGTTAGAGCTAAACTCTGCAGAGCTGTGGCCCTCCAGGAACTCAGTCTGCGACCACTGCCTTAGGTAGTGAGTTTTGTATGTGCAAGAAACACTTTTTCAGAAAATGCAAAAATCTGGTCAACTATATTCACCTTATTTTGCAACGCGGAAGCTATTTTCTGTGAAAGTACAAGACTTCCGATTCATTAGCCGCGAACAACTAGAAGAATAAGAAAGTGCAGCAAACGATAATACTATTTGCGTTATTTGTGTGTTTATAATTATGATAATAAATAAAAATAATATGATAACAAATACCAGTTTGCAATATCAAGCAGCGGACTGTTTTTGTAGAGTTAAAAAAAAAAATCAAATGACACCGGAAGTTACAAAATGGTCACGCCGCTTACGTTTAAAACTAAGGTGTATCTGCTTATTTATGATTACATCTGATTATAATACATATGCATATTGTTATAATGCATCATATACAGGCTTCATTCTTTCAATGCAACAATCTAGTCTACACTGCCAAAAAAAAATTTCTTACAGAGTATTTTTGTATTTTTTTTGTATAAATATTTAAACATTCTCAAGATACATTAACTTGAGAAATGAACGTATCTTGACAATTAAATAAGTTTAACCTTAAAACAAGACAAAATATATATGCCAGTGGGGTATAAATAAAGATCTTGTTTCCCTTTGAATTAAGTTTATTTTTCTTATCCCATTGACAGATTTTCTTGTTTAATCATAATCTCACTTCATTTTGATACATTTAAAAAAAAAAAAAAAAAACCTAATATCTTGGTAAATGTATCTTGAAATGTAAATGTTTAGATGTTTGTCCTGGAAAACAAGACTAAAATAAGATTGTGTGTGTGTTATATCTCTGGTTGCAATATTTATAACATCTGATTATAATACATTATGAATCATGTTATAATTCATTGTGTATACAGGCTTCACAGAACATTAAAGATGTAATGAGCAAATGTGTTTAGTGTAGTAATACAATCTTTTCAGGAAGCTCCACTGGAGAATTTAGACTGAAGAAATATTGCTTGTATATGAATATGAAATCATAAGCACCTGCTTTACATCATGTTCCCCGTTCCCAAATTACATTTCTTCTGTAAACCTTTCAAGCATTCGAGCACCAAAAAGCAAAGCAGATTCTTTATATCCCAAACCTGAAGCGTTTATGGTTATCAACCACAAGTAAAACGAAGCAAAAGCTGTTATTTAAGCTCAATAAAGCATGGCACTGCTCTGCTCTGCTACATTGTGTGTTTGAACAACTGTTTATTATTCATACATTTCTGCCAGATGTATTATATTAACATACATTCAGACCTGTTTTCTAGCGTCCACAGTTCAGCAACAGTTTGAGCTTTTACTGTCACGTGAGAATAAACATGAAATTACAGCAGCCATGTTTAATTGGGACATGAATGTTAATTTATAATAAATCATAATGCATGGGCCTAGTTATAGTTATACCTTTACTAATTATAATGCATTAAAACACATGCTTAACACAAAGCTTGTCGCAATGCATTATGCTTTTTAACAGAATAGTTCACCAAAAAATAAATAAATAAACATTTCCTGAAAATGCACTCCCCCTCAGGTCATCCCAGATGTAGATGAGTTTGTTTCTTCACAGATTTGGAGAAATGTAGCATTGCATCACTTGCTCACCAGTGGATCCTCTGCAGTGAATGGGTGCCGTCAGAATGAGAGTCCAAACAGCTGATAAAAACATCACAATAATCCACACCACTCCAGTCCATTTTTGATGTGAGAGAACAACAGGGGATGGACTTTTTCACTGGAGGAAGCGTTGTTATGGATTATGGACTCATATTTTGGCCAGAAGCGATGGCACCCATTCACTGCAGAGGATCCACTGGTGAGCAAGTGATTTAATGCTAAATTTCTCCAAGTCTGTTCTGATGAAGAAACAAACTCATCTACATCATGGATGGCCTGAGGATGAGTGAAGTTTCATTTTTGGATGAACTATTCCTTTGAAGTCTTCAAGCATTCACAAAAAGTTGTTTCTTAAGTTTTTCCTGCACAGTAAGATCTGGAGTTTTGTATTTTAATTTCTTGTTGGTGCCCATGAGTATTGTGAGTGTGCATATAATTATTTACGAAAAGTTGCAGGCCGCTTAGAAAGTATTAACCTGAATGTACATTGTCATCGATTAACATGGCTGCCCTGCATGCGCTGTGCAGTTTGTCACGTGTGAGCTGTGTGCCGTGTGAAGGGGAACATGAGTGTTATGTAAACTGTGCAATCTGAGTGCTCGGAGTCTCGCTGCATGCATGTGCTCACATAAGTGAAGCATTGAGCAGCCTAGAGTGATAAAAGACATGCATCACTAGATCTTTGTTCGTTTCAGGCTGTGAGCGTGATCGGTTTACAGTGGGCCGCTCGCAGACGCCAACACAGTGGCAGCGGCCGCGCTCTAATGAGAGCTGACAGACGTGACAGAAAGAAAATGTCACAGCAAAGCTGTGAAAATAAACAGCTGCACATGAGAAACCCAAGCTGTGAGTGCCTGCTTTCTGACTCAGGTACATTTAATCACCTTTAATCCCATTATGTTCCTGACCAAAGACTGAAAACTGAGGGATCTGTTTGATATGAATGACTAAATGTGGAGCTTTTTGGAATATAAGGATCATTTCTCAATTTTGCACACACACACATATATAATATATTTAGTACATATATTACACATTATATTCAGTGGCTGGAGGTTTTTACACTGCAAAAACACTGTTGCCTTGTTTTCCAGCACAAATTACAAATATCTAACAATTACACATTAACTTGAGAAAGAAAATGACTTAAAGGGGTCATATGATGTTGCTAAAAAGAACATTATTTTGTGTATTTGGTGTAATGAAATGTGTTTATGCGGTTTAAGATTCAAAAAAAACATTATTTTCCACATACTGTACATTATTGTTTTTCCTCTATGCCCCGCCTTTCTGAAACACATCGAGTTTTACAAAGCTCATCAGTCTGAAAAGCGAGGAGTGCTCTGATTGGCCAGCTATCCAGTGCGTTGTGATTGGCCGAATACCTCAAGCATGAGACGGAAATGTTACGCCCCTTAACATATTGTGATGCCGTGTCCGGCCGGAGCGATGAGACAAAAACAATAAAACCCATTGTGAACGAGGCATTTGTTGCATCCAGTGGGGACATAATTACGGATTATAATGACTTATACTGTCTTTTTACGTGTTGCGTTGCATCGCGC
>NW_015536515.1:11119-20672 GCF_001515605.1 Sinocyclocheilus anshuiensis | reverse complement strand
CTTCGTTATGCTCCAAGAGCTTGTAACACTCCAAAGAGAAAGGAAAAATTTTAATCACATCATATGACCCCTTTAAGAAATTAAGTCTTGTTTTCTGAATAAAAGAAAATAATATTATCAAAATCAAGCTTATTTTTACTGACCTCATTTTCTTGTTTTTATTATTATATGATTATATGAAGCATAAACTTGCTTAATATATATATATATATATATATATTATTTTTTTTTATTTTTTTCAGAAAACAAGACTCAATATTTTAAGTCATTTTGCTTCTCAAGTAAATTTAAGAATGTTTAAAATGTTGTACTGGAAAACAAGGCAAAAATAGAGAATAAGTATTGTGTTTTTGCAGTGTAAGCATGTGTTTTAAATGTGTTTAAATCTTCTCCAACACTCAAAATGTGTCCAGATGCTAAATGTGCATTAAAGAAAAACACATCGAACACCCCTTAAATTACTATACTTTAGTCATTTGCAATTACACAGAGGTCTTTATATTTAGAACAGTCCTCTCCTTTAAAGAATGTATTATTGTTCCTCATAGATTAAAAACTGCTCAAAATTAATCTTCTTTCCTCAGTAAACCCATTTTTTATATGCATCCATATAAGCATATATTTTTGCATTCAATATGCATTCATTTTTATACATTGTGCAAAAAACTCATAAATGCATATTAAAGCATATAGTGATCTGAGTCAAGCATCATAGAAATATTAGACAACAGTTTATTTGTTTGTATAGATTGAATATCTAATCTCAGATGTGATTCACAAACGTTTTGTCATCAAAACGCATTATGGATTTTATCTAATGCATGTTTCCAATGATCATCTTTCTAGTTAGTTTATCAGTAACTGAATACAAACAATAATCATACAACATGCCAGCACATGTCTGAAAGCATCCCAACAGTGTATCAGATAATGTGCAATTTCCTCTGCACGTTACTAAAGGTCTCGTCAGAGTTTTATTCCTGGGGTCTGGATGATGTTGTGGTAATTGAACGCAGTCTTGAGTTACTGATCTGATTCAATTCATCTGGAAGGATCTCTGCATTCTGTCATCGCAGAATACAAGACATTAAACACACACTGATTGGCTGCTGTATCCTAATTACATTCAGCTATTTTAATAGCATTTTTCTCGTTCCATGAATATCTGCTCTATTCAACTGGGGGTCTGTCTTAAGCACTCAGTGTCTCTGATCGGGACTGTGTTGTCATACAGACGGCAGCGGCTATAAAAATGGAGACAGTCATTTTTTTGGGAGGCCTGACGCTCATCAAAAGCTCAGTGTCTGTCTTTCTGAGCAGGAAGAGGTCGTGATCGCAGCGATTGGCCGTTTGATTTATTGGACACTATGTGAAATGAGGAATGTTTCCTGTGTCCTGCAGCAAACAGACTGTATTTCACATAAAAATCTTTAATTGGAGACAGAACAACACGACTCCAGTAGAGACAGTGTAATTGTTGTTTTGAAACGAGGAAGAATGCAGAAAGCATCTCTCTTCTGATCTTTTATTCACTTTTAGAAACATTTTTATCCATCTATCCCTCCGAAAACTGGAAAATCCACCCAAGTAGCCTAATGGTTTTCAGATGTTTGCAATTAACTAAGAATGAAGGATTATTTGAATTTTCACTATAGACGTAAGATTTTTCATGTTTTTGATCACCAAGGCTGCATTTATTTGATCAAAAATACAGTAAAAACAGTAAAATTGTGAAATAATTTAAAATAACTGGTTTGTGTTTGAATATATTTTAGAATGTAATTTATTTCTGTGATCAAAGCTGTATTTTCTGCATCATTACTCTAGTCTTCAGTGTCACATGATTCTTCAGAAATCATTCTAATATGCTGATTTGCTGCTCAAGAAACATTTCTGATTATTATCAATGTTGAAAACAGTTCATATTTTTGCGGAAATAGTCATACATGTTGTTTTTCAGGATTCTTTGATGAATAGAAAGTTCAAAAGAACAGCATTTATTTGAAATAGAAATCTTTTGCAACATTATACGTCTTTACTGTCACATTTGATCAATTTATTGCATCTTTGCTGAATAAAAGTATTAATCTTAAAAAAAAAAAAAAAAATCTGACTCCAATATATACAGTAGTCAACATTTGAAGTGGATCAAAAAAGTTAATCAGAGTTGTTCTAAGACAAGAACGGGTATTGTTTTGGCTTTAGAACAACTTTGATGAAAGGTTTTGATCCACTTCAAATGTTGACTACTGTATTATATGCAAACGCATTTTTCTGTCAGGCATCAAATTAAAGGGTTAGTTCACCCAAAAATGAAAATTCTGTCATTAATTACTCACCCTCATGTCGTTCCAAACCCGTAAGACCTCCGTTCATCTTCAGAACACAAATTAAGATATTTTTGATGAATTCTTAGAGCTCTCTGACCAGTGGCGGCGTTTCACAGAACCATAGGGTATGGCTCCAAAAAAGGCAATAATTAAACGACACTGCGTCGTCAGTGTTGGAATTGTATCAGACACTTGCACTTAACAGGCTATATGAAAACAGGTTATATAACATTAAATTATTGTTGCTATAGGGGCGCTTAGTTTTTCTTGTTGTTTAAGGCCTACACTTGGCCAAAATCTCATGATATAAACGATTAAGCGCTTATGCACAGGATATTTTAAACGTAGGCCTACAAAAGTATAGGCTATTGGCTAGACGGCAAATAACCTACTTTTCAGCTCTTCAAACACACAAAACATTAGCCTTTTACAGACATAGTGTCTGAAGAAAACGCTTTACTCTTCAAACATCAGTTATTTATTTACCCTTGCATTGCGAAAAAGCGGAGATCTGTCTCCAGGCTGTGCACGGCGCGTCAATCTGAATGAAGGCCCTTTGTAATACTTAGCATTGGTTAAATATTTGTCAAACTCTCTGATTTTTATTATTTAATAATAACGAATTATAATAGAGATGTGAAATTTGGATAATTTTTCACGGCACACCTGACTGGGCTAGGGTATGGCAACTGCCATACTCTGCCATACGGAAACGCCGCCCCTGTCTCTGACCCTCCTAGACAGCAATGTAATTACCACGATCAAGGTCCAGAAATGTAGTAAGGAGATCTGTAAAATAATCCATGTGACTTCAGGGGTTCAACCGTAATTTTACGAATCTACGAGAATACATTTTGTACGCAAAGAACACAAAAATAACGACTTTATTCAACAATTCGTCTCCCCCGCATCACCCTAGCACCATTTTGGAGAGTATCCACTGAACGTAAACAGCGTATGCTGTTCTGTGTCAGCTGTGTCACGCGGATATGTTGTTTTCGTTCAAATCAAAGCGTAAACAGCTTTGACGCAGCTGACACAGAATAGCATACGCTGTTTACGTTCAGTGGATACTCTCCAAAATGGCACCAGGGTGGCGCGGAGGAGACGAATTGTTGAATAAAGTCGTTATTTTTGTTTTCTTTGTGTACAAAAAGTATTCTCGTAGCTTCGTAAAATTACAGTTGAACCCCTGAAGTCACATGGATTATTTTACAGATCTCCTTGCTACGTTTCTGGACCTTGATCGTGGTAATTACATTGCTGTCTAGGAGTGTCAGAGAGCTCTCAGAATTCATCAAAAATATCTTAATTTGTGTTCCGAAGGTGAACGAAGTTCTTACGGGTTTGGAACAACACGAGGGTGAGTAATTAATGACAGAATTTTCATTTTTGGGTGAACTAACCCTTTAAGTCCTCAAAAAGCCACACAGTTTGAGATGCAGAACATGTTTCATGCCAAACTTTAAAACTTTAGGGTCAACGTTTGTTCAAACCAAGGGAAATTAATTTGTCCGTTTAGATGGTTGGAGAAAGAACATCTCCGCCAAAATAGCTCCTCATGGATGTGTGTTTCATTTTTTTCTGTTTTTTTTTCAGGGTTGTCCGTTTCAGAGTGGTTGGACTGCAGAGACGAGCTGAAATCCCAGGTTTGGATGCGCTCCATCAGGGACTCAGTGTAAAGGCTTTGAGGAATGAACGCAGTGCTTCCTACACCAGACTTTTATTAGGCTGCGCTCAAGTGCACCAAGTCTCACCATGAGCTTCATCCGTTTCCCTGTTCAGCAGACTCGACGGCTCCCGTTGGCCTCGGACGTCACAGATTCCTGCAGCCGGCCAGATAATAAACGCACGGTTTGCGCAGGTCAGTTTTCATTCTGATTACGAATTCGTTGTTTTAAGACATCCTATGCACTTCTGTCCGACTACACATGGGGAAGAAATGATGATGAACGCCGGCTCCGGTTGCTTCTGGCCCCTTGAATCGGGAGTGTCACGATGCCATGAAGTCATTGCAATTATCTGGCCGTCTAGATCCAGCGTTAGTGCTCTTTCTCAAAGCGAAGTGAGCAATGTAATTTCTTGAACATTCCCATTTGATGTTGTTGAGGTCATGATTATGACTAGTGTCTTTAAATGTCTGAAACACAAAGCAGATTCTTGCAACAGACTCATAAATCATCGGGAAAGGTATTGACTAATGTGGAGTCTCGAAGGGGGGCAGAAAGCCGCTTGGGAAAAGCTGCAAAGACTTTAATTATGGGCTCGTAAAATGTGTAACTTCTTGAAAAGGGGCGGCTTTTCCCTTTCTCGTTCTGCACAATTGCTTTCCCCCGATCGCTTCTTCCCAATGTGGGTGCAAGTTTCCCATAAGTGACTCACGTACAGGAACACAGCGACTGCAGACAACTGGAGCTTCACACCTCAGTGGCTAAATCAACTTGCTTGTGCGACTGGCAGAAGGAGAGGCTTCCTGAGCAGGTGTCTGGATTTTCACAGGTCCGGCGTGTCTTGTCCCAACAGAGTTCCCCATCTGCGGGTTCCATCGCAGGCTGGCAGGCGCTCCGGGTCTCGCTGTCACGTATCAAACCCGAACAAACACGAGCAGAGCTCTTGTAAGGTCATGTTGTCTGTTCCTAAGAATAACTGGCTGAATTGAGCATTGTGCAGAGAAGAACCTGGAAGAGTTTTTGACGTCTCCGTCCTCACTGCACAAGCAGTTCTACATGATTCCCGTAAGCAGCGGTTGGCAGAGAGGACGGTGAACTCTTAGGCCCGAAATCAGTAACTGAGAATCTGAGAAAATAGCCTTCCTGTAGCTCAAACAGAGCATGCCGCTATTGATTCCCAGGGAAAGCAAGAACGGATAAAATGTCTCTTTGGATAAAAGTGTCTGTCAAATGCATTAACGTAAATGAGAAAATATGACCTAGAATACATTCAGTTAAGGCACAATCGCTCCCATAACTGCTAAATTTAGAGAATTTTTCATTTATCAGCTTCGGTCAATATTGAATATTTATTTGTACATACAACTCCCGTTTTTGCATCTCACTTAATCTTTATAAAAAACACTAATAATTGAATAACACTGCTAAAAATGTAAATCGCATATCTCAAAATGAATATCCAGTTTCATAATGTACATTATAATGTTCTGATAGACTTGTAGCATTTAAAACAACTGATTTTAGTTACATTTTAGACAAAATACACAGCAAAAAAAATTGTCTTTCTTAGTATTTTGTTTTTCCACTATGTAAATATCTAAACATTCTTAAATAAAGATATATTAACTTTAAAAGCAAAATGACTTCAGATATTTATTTAGTCTTGTTTTCTGAAAAAAAAAAAAAAACTAAATTAAGTGATTTTAAGCTTAAAGCAAGAAAATATCTTCCAATGGGGTCAGAAAAATAAGCTTGTTTTCACTTTAAATTAAGTTTATTTTTCTGACCCCACTGACAGATATTTTTCGTTTTAAGCTTAAACTCAGTTAATTTTTATGCATTTTACATTTTTGAAGACTTCATATCTTAAGTCATTTTGCTTCTTAAGTAAATGTGTAATAACAAAAAATACTGAGTAAGACAATAATTTTTGCAATGTAGTATACATTTGTAGGCCATTTTTCACTTAGTGACCATAATGTTAAAGTATAGACTTAGTGGTATTGGGAAGAATTTTAAAATCTGTACATCCCTAAATCAAATGCATGCTGTAACATCTGGATTTGAAGCAAAACCAGTTCTGCTTTACATAAACACATGATCGCGAAAGGTTTTAGCTGCACTAGTTTGATTTAATGTTGTTGCATTAATAAGTACTGCAAAAAAATGCCTGTACAGCGTGAGCACTTGCACTGCATTGCAAAGCATTCTCCGTCTGCATACTTGCATAATATGTTTCTTGTCTAAGGCCAGGAGAGAGTCCCTTCGGAGGATTCTTCACTTAGAGCCAAGCGCAGCGGGACGGAGGGTCACGTGACCCGTCTAATAAACATGTCCAGCGCTCTCAATGGGTCACAGATGAGAAGGGGCTTTTAAAATACCTTCTCTCTGTTTTGGAGTGATGTGGCCGATAGTGGAGCGATTTACACAGAAGTTATTGAATAAAGCCGTCTTTCACTGAGCTCTGATTGATAAGCATCTCGGAGCAGAACGGACTGTGCGGATATAAACACAGAGAGCAGTCCGATCAGGAGCGTAGAGCCCCGGTGCATGATGGGATGCTTGTCCATATGGGCGTCAAATATTCAATGACCAATATATATATTGATGCCATTTTTAATTAACATCTAGACTGATTTTTTGGAAAAGCTTTGTTTGGATTATCCATGAAGGGAATATGATATTTAATAGCCTATTTTGGTTGTAATCAGAGTCCAGATATGTATCCAAATATAACTTACTGTACGATTTGATCTAGGCTAACTTACCTAATTGAATTCCAGCAAATTCTCAGGAAGTCTTCATATTGATATATAATGTTTCAATAACATATTATCATGCGATAAGCTGCCACTTATTTAACGAGTGTAATTTGATTATTAGTGAGTGATGTTTGCAAAGTCAGCCAAGCTTATGATGCTCGAAAATTAACCATGGTCTTACCACAAATAAAACCAAAAAACCATGGTTATTATAGTTAAACCATGGTAACCATAAATCAACCATGGTTTTGCTACACTAACCATAGTATAACCATTTGTAGTAAAACTGTGGTTATACAAATGGCAATCAATAGGCCTATACGCCAAAAAATGGTTACTACATGCCATGGTTACTACACTTTTACTACAATAAAACCATGGTTAATTTTCGTAAGGTTAAGACGTTAAGCAATCACTTAGCTAACCTAGCATAGCGTTCGTAGCATTTTCGCAGCTTTGCGTGACTCCAAAGTAGCTCGAAAGTGTTTATTATATTATTAAATTCGGAGAACCAGAAAGCTTATCCTGGTGTTTAACTGTACTTTATGACGCTTTTGGAAACTAACAAAGAAATGGCTTTAGTACTGATTTCATTTGAAGGATCAGTGGTTAGTAAAAATACGCGAACATGTGGACACGGCTAATTGCGAAATGAACAAAGAAGTGACGTGTATCATAATAGCGGCTCGTTCTCACGCTAATGAACGCAGCCGCGAGCGAGCTAGCCAGTACTATCAAAGCATGTGGGGCAAAGAATATGTTTTTTCATCCGCAGCCTGACTAATTATACGAAAATAACAGCCAAGATGGAACAGCATACCTTTTATTCAGAAAGAAGGAGGGTTTTTGCTTAGCTTGGCATTTGAAACGGCTTCTCGATATTTGACACCTCCGCGAGGTCGTTTGCCAAACTGAACTGTAGCCGCGTCCAAAAGCCCAGAGCACAAATACAGCACTGAGCACCTGGGTGTCTTGATGCTTGACAAGAAACAGACCACAGCCTAAAAAACCCCTCAGCAAACCTCTGTTTCTTTAAACAGGTGGTCCCGGGGCTGGATGTGATGAACAGCTCTTGTTTATGACACAGTGTGATTCAACACTGTTACTCATGATGGAACAAAAAATGTGGAAAAGCATCTTCAGCGTCATTTTAGTTTTAAAACAGCAGTTAATGAGATTATTTGAGGATGATATGAGTGATGTGTGTGTCCATGTTTTTGTGCTGGTACCTTGGCTCGTTTTTGCACTCTTGCTTGTGTGATATTACTCAACTGTCAAGTCAAGTCAAGTCACCTTTATTTATATAGCGCTTTTAACAATACAGATTGTGTCAAAGCAACTGAACAGCATTAATTAGGAAAACAGTGTGTCAATAATGCAAAATGACAATAGTAAACACTCATTTTTCAGTTAAAGACAGTTCATCATTGAATTCAGTGATGTCATCATCCAGCTCAGTTCAGTTTAAATAGTATCTTTGCAATCATTTGCAATCAAGTCAACGATATCGCTGGAAATTAAGTGTCCCCAACTAAGCAAGCCAGAGGCGACAGCGGCAAGGAATCAAAACTCCATCGGTGACAGAATGGAGAAAAAACTTGGGAGAAACCAGGCTCAGTCGGGGGGGCAGTTCTCCTCTGACCATACAAAACCAGCAGTTCAATTCCAGGCTGCAGCAAAGTCACATTGTGCAGAGGACTCATCTGGTTCCTGTGGTCTTGTCCCGGTGGTCGTCTGAGACAAGGTCTTTACAGGGGATCTGTATCTGGGGCTCATCTAGTTGTCCTGGTCTCCGCTGTCTTTCAGGGCTGTGGAGGTCCTTTCTAGGTGCTGATCCACCATCTGGTCTGAATACGTACTGGATCCGGGTGACTGCAGTGACCATCTGATCTGGATACAGACTGGATCTGGTGGCTACGGTGACCTCGGAATAAGAGAGAAACAGACTAATATTAGCGTAGATGCCATTCTTCTAACAATGTAGCAAGCACATCGGGTGTTATGAGAAGTGTTCCCGGTTCCGGTTGACTGTGTATATAAAAAAAACAAAAACCCATACGGGAATATTTTTTGCTTTCATAACTGGAATTATGTGGCCATTGTAACTGAATTCTAATAGGCTTCATCACACAGTGAATGCTTTTGGACTCTCAAGACGTGTTTTTGTTTTTTGCCAGATGTCAGCTCGCACATCGTTAAAACAATAATTGAGATATAATAGATGATAAATATCGCACACCTCTAGTTTCTAGGTGGTTGCTTACTCAAACGAGCCCACCATTAAATAACAGTGTCGATGTTGCAAATCTGTTATGAAATGATTGGATTCAGCTATAAAGCAGCTATAGAGTCATCATAAGTTCACTTCAGTTCAAGTTTTCACCAAAAACAATTCTTTGCGTAAAGCATCCCCTAAATGTAATGCAGTTTCTTCTCCTGCTGCAGTAATGACAGGCGCTGTTTGCTCTGGCTAAACTCAGATCTGACGGGATGAAGCCACCCTCGTCATCTTTACTCATTAGCATCAAATCCTCTCATCATCATATACTGTACGTGACGGATGGAAACCACATGTTTGGTGCTTATACACTTTCAGGAAAGATTTTGCGTAGAAGAATAAGACCTTGAGCAATTTGTAATCATTTTAAATGTCATGTTTTTATCTATTAGCAAATGGTTGTATATTAATAAGGTTGGAACTAAATATTTAATGAAGCAATGCAAATTCAATATTCATTCAGTTTGCACAATTCTTATTGATTTGTGATTTTATATAAATTAATATATTAAT
>NW_015536515.1:0-11109 GCF_001515605.1 Sinocyclocheilus anshuiensis | reverse complement strand
ACAATAATATATTTATATATACATTAATAATTTTTATATGAATAAATGTTACATTAATATACAAATATTAATTCTTACTTAACATTTTCTTTCCTGTGCTGATATATTTCCTATTGAAACAGGAAGTTTGAAGGGACTTGCAAGATCAATATTGCCTAATCAGTATTTTTGGTATTTATATATTCTTATATCGGTATTCCCGGATCAGAAAGAATATACATTTCTAATTTTAATTTCATCAAAAATTTAAATTTGTTAATTGTTATGATTATGCTAGCATATAGAGTTTAAAGCTAATAGACATGAATGGTTTTGATTTAATTAGGCCTTTAACGATGACCCTGGTTTGACGATATCAAGTGTGAAAAGCCCAGCTGGATTCCAGTAATAGGGACACCTTTTAGCTTTTGACGTGTTTCCTGTTTAATGCACTTACAGTGATTGCAGATAAATTGTATTAGATCTACATCTCGGTAATTATAAATGGCAAGAGAAACTCGCTTTCCCAGCGCTGATGACTTCAGCAGAAACACAGAGAGAGTCTTTTCAGAAGCTGTTTTCTTAAATACCCACAATGAGAGTTCAAGCCATGTAGACTCAGCATATTTCATATCAGAGCAAATATATGTTTTCACATGTTTACATTCGAAGCCAGCGTGTTTTTTACATCTCGGAGTCCACATGTCCCGTGAATGAGTTGTATTCATTTCATCTACCTATACATCAAGACACTTCTCGCAAAAAACACGCACGCCTTCCAAACGCGGCCATAAAATAGTATGAACATACTGAAGATCCATTACAACGCAGACATTATTTTCAGATATTCAAATCAGGGGAGTGTGATGGAGGTGATTTACACCATTAAACCTGGTAAATCTGCCAGAGCTGGCAGAGGAGGACGCCGTATAGACAGACGCAAATCTATGCGTTTCCGCTCCTGGAAGCACAGCTCAAGGAAAACTGTGTGTGTGTGTGTGTGTGTGTGTGTGTGTGTGTGACCACCAGCATTCGCCACAGACCCTCTCGACTAACCCAAATGTTGCCCTGTAAAGGTGCAGGAAGCAAAGACCACACAGATCAACAGCCTTCCTCCGCACCAAGTATGTTATTCCCAAAATGGGGAATGTCATTTTGAGGCTAACACTTCCATTAAGTAATTGTAAGTCTATTTTACAGCTGTGTTGAGGCTGACTGTGCTTTCACTTGCGGCTGGTTATATCAGAATGCTGATTACTGCTTGTATGCTCTGGTGGTCCTCCGGGTCAGCGTTTCTGCATGTGCTGATTTTTAAGACTTTGCATTCCTTCAAAATTCATGTAGTGCCTAATTGTGTTTATTTTATCTAGGAACCGTTGTCCACAATGTATAAAATTGTATTTGGCTTCACAGCAGTGAATATGGTTTATAAATGACCAATGAAAAAACGGGTATGAAAAAAAACAAACAAAAAAAAACAATAATGCAATAAAAACATTGCATGCATTACAAAAAATTACAGAAAAAAAATATATACACACACACGCATACATACACACAATAAAAAATTCAATTTATATAATAATATTAAATGTATTAATACAAACACATACATTATTAAATTAATATTAAATTAATTTTATTTTATATGCATCTAATATATTTAAATATATAATAATTATATTAAACAATTATTCAATTAATGAAAAAAATATAAAGAATAATTTATAAATAGAATAATATATATATATATATATATATATATAATCATTATTATATTAATCATTGGTAAATTAATATATAAATATTAAACATAATAATAATAATAATAATAATACACAAATTATATACAATTTCTAAAATGTTCTTATCGACTCCAAAGTGATTTAAGTGTAAAATATTAAAATTCGAAGTATTATAAGTGTTGTTTTAATGTACATCAGGAACGGTCATTCATTCATTCATTTGATCTGTCTAAGTAAATTAAAACAACTTACAGGACTCCCTGTTTATTGTGAAAGTCTTGTTCAAGGAATATGGTATTTGGTTCCAAAATATAGCTTAAACATTAAATTATAGCATTAAATCATGCTCAAGCAATTAAATGACTTCTAAGTCACCTGAAAGACGGCGGTCTCTTGTTTGACTTGTTATTTGAGTGATAACCGTCTGGTAGTGCAATCACTTTCACTTGTGTTTATGAGATCAGAATCAACCCAGCAGTAGGCCTACAGTTCACTTGCATTCACATTTTGTCTTCGAAAGCAACTAAACTGCTTGTTGAAAGTTTAATTAATACTCATAAAACTGTTGAAGCGCTGCCCATCGGTTTGCTTTTGTTCAGATTTCACGTAATACATTGCTGACTCTGTGAAATAATATTTTCATGAGCTTTTTTACACACAGATAAAGTTTAAGAGCTTGGCTGAGCTCTGTTACCACAAGCATTGAAGGACAGCGTCAAGATGTCGTGACTAGGACCAGAGCGCCACCTACTGCAGACTCTGGAGAGCTCAACTCTATGCTGCTTTTAGAGTCCTGAGGAAAGCTTGTAATGTATTAATATATTAATGCATATAGCTCATCATTTTCTGTTTTGATGCTTTTCTGTTTGTTCAGATGTGTTCAAATTGTTCAAACTTAGAAAATGTTACTTATGCACAATGCAAAAAAAAAAATCTAGTTAAAAAAAAAAATGTAATTCATCACTTTTGGCTCACTTTGTGTTTCAGTCTCTCCTGATGATAACAGACGGATCTCGTTCACTGTCATGAGAGGCCTGGCTGTAACTGAACCCAATCATTCTGGACTCGTAGACCACAGAGACCACAAATGACCCTCTCCAGCTCTCTGTCCCACTCCCAGGTCAGTCTGCCAGCGCTGAACAGGGTTCAGTTCACACACTAGTGTTGATTAGATGACTGCATTCAGGACACACTCACACCTCTGAACAAAACACACGGCCTGCTGCTGCTGAGAGATCCTGGTATTTGACATAACAAATGCTGAGTGTTGTCCCCTCTTTCTTATCTGGAAATAAAATCAAATATAATATGCATGAGACAATACATGTATATTATTTTTATATTATTCTAATAATTCATGATTATGATGATGATTATGATTTGTTTATTTATGGAAGCCTATTTTCTAAGTCATAATTATGAAATAGAATCATTTTATAATCATATAGTCATAATTATGATATACAAAGTCAAAATGTACATAAAAAGTAGAATTTTTGTTATAATTATTACTTTTTTGTCATAATTATTGCTTAATATCTCATTTGCCGTTATATCTCATAATTTTGACATCTTGTAATCATTGTGACTGTTTATCTCATAATTACATCTTTGTATCTCATAATTGTTTTGTCATAATTTCAACTTTTTACATAATAATAATGACTGTTTATGTCATAATATAACAAACAACATATAAAATATATAAGACGGTAGATATTATTATTATTATATTTTTATAATAAGCATTTATGATGATTATTGTTTGTTTGTTAAGTCATAATTATGAAATAAAAAGTACATTTTTGTCATTATTATTATGACATTTATGTCACAATTATTACTTTTTATGTCAAAATTATTAGTACTTTTATTAGTAGTAGTATGTCATTTTGCTCTTAGTATGTTGTTTTATCTCATAATCTTTTTGTCATAATCTTGACCTTTTATGTCATAATTAATGTCATAATTTTGACTTTTCTTTCTCATATTTTACTTTTTAAAACATTTCACACATTTTTACGTAATTTTGACTTGCGACCAAAAGTCGTGATTTTTGACCAAAACATGATTTTTTTTCTTTAAAAAAAGTATTAAAAAATTATATTATTAAATATTAAATTAAATAATAATAAAAAAATAATATTCATAATATAATACATATTGTTATTATTATTATTTGTTTGTTTGTTTATGGAAGCACATTTCCTCCCAGAAAAAAAATCATAATTATGATATATAAAGTAGAAATTGTGAGCTACCAAAGTCATAATTATGAGGTAAATTGACAGTCAATTGACATAAAAATTAAAACATGACAAAAAGTTTGTTTTGGTCATAACTGAGTTTGTATTTCCTAATTTCAACTGTCATCATTTTGACTTTTTCTAATAATTATGACTTTTTATCTCAAAATATCTCATAATTGTTTTTTTTTTGCCATAATTTAACTTCATATCATCTTGTCGTACCGATATTGAACATGAAGGATGCGATGAAATAATTGAGCGTTACATTCAGCAAACCCTCATCAGAGTATTTCTCATCTGGTGACCCGGCCCTCGCTCTCATCAAACCCTCTCAAATCACACTATAACTGAAGAGCACACATGCAGAGTCAGATGCAGGGCTTCTGTGACACTTGGATGTGATAAACGCTGTTTCTGCGGGTCACGGCGCTGGCACAGAAAAAGCCCAGCTCTCATTCAGCTGTGACATATTTGGACGTTTGGAAGTGAAGCAGCAAAACGAGCCTTTAAATCCATCTTACTCTCCTGCAAATTACAGCTCTGCATTTTTAATTTCCTATGCATCATGCAATGCTATTCAGCAGCGTCCAAACCAAACACGGCCATCGCTTGCTCCACCGTATACTGACGAACCAACTATCCTGACCTTCACTGAGACGCTTAAAACGTCAAGAGTGAAACAGATCCATCTCTGTAGACAAAGAATAAAAACGCAGTGTTTGAAATCATGAGGAATTACACTGATAATGCAGAAATAAGTAGCCATTCATTCCTGAACAAAAGCAGTACAGTGTAATTTAAATGCATTGGATTTTTCAATGTCACCATATGCAATATGTTTCAATTTAGACGCAGAAGACTCATATAGCTATAGATGTGATTATGGTGGAAGATGTTTTGGATTTGGTTTTGGACTCTTGGAGCCAGACTTGGTCATGAAAAGGAGCTTTCTAAACAAAAGAGTGTATTTGTTCATCTTCTTTCAATTTATTTCTTTTCCAGCTCGAGAAGGAAATGTCCGATTCAGAGTAAGTCATTCTGGCAAACATGTGCTCATGGCCTCATTTGTCCATTTCTGATGCTTGTTTTGGTCTTGTTTTTGAAGGTCAGCCTTTGATGGTTTTATAAGAAACATGACAGTCTAGCGGTGTCCGTTTTTTGTATGCAACGTAACATGGGTTCAAACCCGGATTATTTTAGAGCTAGACCTGCATTTAGCCCTGTATATATATATATATATATATATATATAAGCTAATATTTTGTAAATATTTTTTTCTAATATTTTACTTTATTTTTTTGAAAAATGTATTTGTATTTTTTTTATGAAATTATGCAAATGCACCTTCCAAAAAAAAAAAACATCCAAAAATGTACAAAAAACCTGAAGAATTAAATCATATATATCCATTTAAACATCTTGTGTGAAAATGCCTTTGTTCAGCTGATCATGTGATCAAAAGCACTTCAGATTCAGATATTTTTTAAAGGTATAGTTCACCCAAAAATAAAAATTGTCATTAATTACTCACCCTCATTTCGTTCCAAACCCGTTCATCTTTGGAACATAAATTAAGATCTTTTTGATCTTTTGCAATTTTGTTTTATTAAAAAATACATCAGCTACGCTTTTAAAGTGATTCTTATTGGACACTTCAACTAAAGAGTTTAAACTAAAATGTAAATACCAGCACATGCTTTGAAGTGCTTTATTGAGGTAAAGATGGTTGGAAATACTCATATGGCACTGAACCAGAAAAACAATGGTTTCTGTGCTCGCCACACAGAACTACATTTATTAAAAGCGTTTGAAAACAATGGCATTCAGACAAACGCTGCGTCTCACAGACATCTGATAGCGTTGTGTCGTTTCCACACAGAACTTTCCAATCACACCACTTTCATTCAGACCAGTTCACTTCCAAAACAACTCAAAGTGTTCGAGATTTTTCAATCTTGTCGAACAATGGGACTTTAAAGTGAAGAAATGTTGGATTGCATGAAGTGATCATGAAGTGCATGGAGTTCACGGCCCCTCAAGAGCAGAAGACCACAGTCACAGTTCATTGTTGATTCTTTCATTTCAGCAAAACCAGCCACTTATTAAGAGATCCTGAACTGAGCATGAAACATCAGCACCTGTTTATCAAATATAAACCAAAACAAGTATTTGGACACATAAATGTGTGAATGTGATTCAATTATAAATATATATATAAAATAGTACTTGTAACCACATAAACAGACAAAAAATTATATGGGTGTGTGTTAATTTTTTATATTTTGTGTCCAATCATTCATTCACAAAACAGACATTCAAAGCTAAGATTAACTGCTGCTGCTTTTTATTTTGTAAATGATGTACATTTTCAATGCAAGTCATTATTCCAATTTACACCTGAAAAGGAGCATCTCATATTCAGCACAAACCTAAAAATGGCTTGACATGGGAAAATCCATACCGCAAAACAGACGATATTTACACTTACAAGGTCAATATGAAAAACATTAAAAACAAAATTCTGTGTGAATGAAATCCCGGCGGTTCTTGTGAACAGCAACAGAAACACAAAGTCAACATTAAGAAACTGAAAGCAGTTGATTACAGCAGAAACACGGGGATCCAGACAGTAAAGCATGCTGAAGCGGGATGAGCACATAAACAGCACTACAGGAGGTGCAGAGATGTTTGGGATATATGTCTTGTTCAAAACTTCTGCGAGAGCGTCTGTTTCTCCAGCAGCAGGTCAGCGAATCTCTGCTGCAGCTCTTTTTCTCTGTCCTGCTGTCTCTGGACGTCCTCTCTCAGGGCCTGGACAGGAACAACAAAGTGTTGATATAGTATAAGTGATATAGTATAAACATGTAATGTAGTAACAGACAGAAATGAGGACTAGACACAGACAGAAATGAGGACTAGACAGATAGATAGAGTTAAGCCTGTGTTATACTTTCCGCATGAGCAATCCGGACGCGTACACTTCCGAAAGCATACGCTGATGGTCCGCTCCGCGGACGTGTTCCATACATGCGTAGTAGATCGGCTTGAACAATAAACAAACATGTGAACAAAGAATTGCCCAGAGTTATTGCACATCTGGCTGTCTTTATATTGTTTTATCGATGGATTGTACAGGTTCGAGTAGCAACGGGCTTCTTCACACAGCCTGCGCATGCGCAGTAGCCTACTGACCGCGCAAAATGGGAGGCACGCGGATGTCCGCGCGGACGCGGAAAGTATAACACAGGCTTTAGAGTTAAAGCTGTTCACCTCTTGTCTGCGTGGAATGGCGTGGTCTTCCTGTTTCTTCAGCTCCTGGAAGGTGTGGAGCTCCATGTTGGCCTGTTCCACCTGATCCCAGAGTTCACTGAGCTGTTTGAGCAGACCCATGGACCGCGACTGATAGCCACCCAGCAGAATCTTCATCTTCTTCTCCATCTTCGCCGCACGCTTGGCCTCTGTGGTCATGTGACCTCTGTTGATCTGTCATCAACACATGAAGTGAGAGAAACCGTTACAAATGCAATCACAATGATTTTACAATGACATTACGTGTGGTTTATTCACTCCTAAATCAGTCTGAACTACCTGTTGCTCGATACCATTTTTGTTTGATCACTTGTGCTTTAATATGAAACCTTTTTTTTGCACTGATGCCAGACTAATTTAAATATATAAGAGAAAATAAGTTAAAAGATAAAATATAAATAAATTTAAATAAAACCCTCTTAAAAAATGAAAAGTAAATGTAAACATTAGGAAAAACAAAAATAAATGTAAACATTTTACAATATAAACTTAGAGAAAAAAAAAATTATATATATACATATATAAATAATTTATGTATTTTTTTTATCTTAAAAAATACAAGTTAATTCCAAGAAAAAATGTAAAGGATAAAAGAATCTAATAAAAATGAAATATAAAAATAACTAATATGCAACATGTAATCTTTGCTCAGTTTAAACATTTCATTACAGCTCTTGTTCTTGTTGCGATGGGAGGTCTGAGAAAAACCAGGATTCAATTTTGCCTTCAGACACTGGCACCATGAAATATCGAAACCATCGCAAATGTAAACTATTTTCAGACGTTCAATTTTGCAATAATGTGTGACATGCAAAAAAAGCAGTGAATTCTACAAAGTTATGAGATGGAAACAAAAACAATAAACCGCCAATGTCAACACAGGCCTCAGAAACACAAGCCACGTCTTTGGCCTTTAACAAACCATTATGCAATTATAATGGATCTGTTTTCATTCGAGCGCCTGGCGTTTCCAGTAAGCGTCCCGCTGCCAGCTGAAAGTCCTGACTGGGCATTTCTCTGGGTAAAACATCTCAGACGAGCCGAGACAATGAGAGATCAGTGAGAGCAGGACAACATCCAGACAACAGCAGACGCATGACTGTCAGCCAGTTAGCCAGCCAATGCAGATAGATGGAAACAACAACAATAACCCTCCAATGTCAACACAGGCCTCAGAAACCCCCGCCACGTCTTTGGCCTTTAACAAACCATTATGCAATTATAATGGATCTGTTTTCATTCGAGCGCCTGGCGTTTCCAGTAAGCGTCCCGCTGCCAGCTGAAAGTCCTGACTGGGCATTTCTCTGGGTAAAACATCTCAGACGAGCCGAGACAATGAGAGATCAGTGAGAGCAGGACAACATCCAGACAACAGCAGACGCATGACTGTCAGCCAGTTAGCCAGCCAATGCAGATCATCTTAAAATGAACTGATGGATATGAATACATAAAAATGGAATCACTGAATTTGAAAGAGAAATTACATTTTTTATTAATAAAATATTTTATATCTAATCCATGATATAAAAGATATATAATTTTATTAATATAAGAATATATATCAAGTTAAATACACACTCGCATATATGAAATACCCATTAAAATAAAAATAATAATAAAATGATGTAAGAAGCAATTAGAAAATGTTTAAATATACACACATTTTACAAAAAAAGTTATATATATATATATATATATATATATATTACACACTATTTTTGATTTTTATTTAATTAATTTTATTATACCTATATTACTTATAATATAAAATTTTGTAATTCAAAATTACAAACTAAAATAAAGTTTAAACAATTTAAAAATATTACATTTGTAAAATAAAAAAACAAATAAATAAATCACCCAGGCTTGTTTACCGTTTCTAATTTCTAAAATATAAAACAATAATAAAAAAATTCAGTGTATATTTTTTCAACTGGCTTTTAGCACAAACAAACAAACAAAACTAACAGTAACAAAGCCTGGCTATAAACAAACTAGTGTAGCTGTAACTACATAAAAAAAACCCGCTCTGTCTCTCTGCATGTGTGTGTGTGTGTGTGTAACTCCGGCTGAGGTCTGTTGATAAATGTGCTGTGCAGATGCTGCTGAATCTCTGAATGAGAGCCGCTTCCTGCAGGAACACAAACTCCCCGCGACTCTGAACGTGCTGCTGTGTGAATGGACTCCACGTTTCCGCCACACGTTCCCAGCGGGATGCATGAACACAAACGCAGCCTGTGGCAAACGGGGGGTGTCCTAATGAACTGAAGCTCTGCACATGTGCGCGTCCTGAAACTGCAGGATACTGGCTGTATTACTGGTGACAGTTTGTGTTAAACTAAGCATGAATGCCCTGGAGTTTAGAGTCGTCCTCATTAAAACAGAATTAATGGATTTAGCACTGTTTATCTTGGCTGGTTAATTATGAAGTTAACACACTGAATTACTTTTAAGAGCAGTAAATGGAATTAACCATCTGTTATACTAAAAGCAATAAGATAACTCAAGTGATTTGACCAAAACCCTGAACATTACTGAACACAAAAAAATTAAATAGAATGAAGTACACACCAAAAATAAATACATTTAAAAATAAAAAATAAAACAAAAATAAAGATGAAAGGCCCAGAAAAATAACAACACTATGTTAAAAAAAAAAAAAAAAAAAAAAAGAAGTCTGAAAATAAATAAATAAAGATGAAAAAAATCTCAGACTTTTAAAAGCACCAAGAACGGATCAGAATTAACAGACTCTTACACTAGAAGAAATCAAATAATTTGGTGACTTTACCAAAAACCAAATAATAAAATAAAGTTCCCACCAAAACCAAACAAACAAAAATATATTTTTTTAAATAAATCTAATTTAATAATAAAAAAAATAAAACATACCCATCAAAATAGAATGATAAAATTATGTAAGAAACAATTTGAACATTTTTAAATAAAATAAATACAAAGTTAATAAAATGAAAAAAATTTTTTCAAAACAAATAAATATAAAGGTTGGGGAAAACACACTGAATGACTTAAGAGCACTATGAATAAATAATTAAAAATGAATTTAAAATAATGAAAAAAATATATAAAATTATAAAACAAATAGAGGAAAAAAAAAAATATATACACATACACACACAGATACTTTGAAGAGCACTAAGAATAAATATTTAATTAATTTAAAAAAGAAGAGTCTAAGAGCACTAAGACTTAAGATTGCTAAAGAATAAATATCTAAAAATACATGTAAAATAATGAAAAAAAAAATATAAAAAAAAAAAATAAATCACTAGTTTGCTTCCCTCTTGTCTGACGAATTATTGATTGTTTGCTAATATTGCCCATAACTGGTTCCCTAACCTGCAAATACTTGTACTATATGATCAGGTAATTTCTTTTGGACGTATAAATGTATAACTAATGCATGTAATTGCACAACACTGGTTTTTGAAGGTCTATATGTTGAAACTGCACTGCCTATTGGGGATATTATGTAGCTTTAGCCATAGTAATGCATGTTTCTAAGATCAAAGCCATTTTGTATTTGGCATTTGCAATATTAGAGAGGCTGTTTGATTTGACACTATCTAGCATTAATTTTCAGTAATTTACTTTCAAAGAAACCAAAGAGGGAAGTGGAAGGTCTTCAAGTCACAAACTAAGAAATTGATTATATATATATATATACACACACACACACACACACACACACACACACATACAGAGTGACATATATGCATAGATTGACTTTAAAAGCAAAAAGACAAGTGATTTTACCAAAACCCTGAACATTACTGAACATACCCTTCTATTAGCCACACAGTGCC
>NW_015536514.1:379697-405781 GCF_001515605.1 Sinocyclocheilus anshuiensis | reverse complement strand
GACACTCAGCCGCAACCGGCCCGATTCCGCTGGCTACCTGGGAGTGATCGATCACTAGGCTATATATTTAACTTCAAGGATTGACGGCATATAATACAGCGCGTAATTCACGTCGCATTAATATAAATAAATAAACTTAGAAACAGTATCTGCAACAAATATACTTGCAGTATAACATTAATATTCAAATAACACTGGACTTACTTGTCCGTTACTCATACAATGTCCTTATAATGCGAGCAATCCAGAGAGTAAATCAAATCAAAAACCTTCATTTTAGAGCACCTGGAGACATGCTCACTTGAAAAATGATCAGTAATTTTATTGTAAAATACAAAACGTTTAGTTGAAAAGCTGTAGGCTAGATTTACTCTATGCTGTGCTCTCATTTGGATAACTAGTAAACGTGTTGCTGACTCAGTTTTGTTAAATCATTTTCAAGCAAGGAGCTTTCACGCGCCCTTGTGTTTATATCGGCATATGATGGACGAAAAGATGATGAGGGTTACTTTTTTATGGATGTTTCTTTCATCCATCCTTGTTCATCTATCAGAATGAAAGCTGTCGTAAGCTATCTGAAACTCTTTAAAACCTGTGAACACTATTAGAACACACATCGCGGCCAGTGTAGCGATTCCCTAACGAATGATTCTCATGAGCTGGTTCTTTTTACTGATTCAAAGTCATACAGTGCGACCAGTATAGTCCGATTCCAGAACGAATGACTCTTCTGAGCCTAAGAGCCGGTTCTTTTTAGTGAATCAAAAACGAATTAAAGGGGTCATATGATGCGATTTCAATTTTTCCTTTCTCTTTGAAGTGTTACAAGCTCTTGGTGCATAAAGAAGATCTGTAAAGTTGCAAAGACTAAAGTCTCAAATCCAAAGAGATATTCTTTATAAAAGTTAAGAGTCAACCACGCCTACCTAAAATGGCTCGTTCTAACACGCCCCCACATGTCTACGTCACGATATGGGAAGATTTGCATAACGCCGCCCAAATGTTCACACAAAGAAAGAAGGCGTAACTTTTATTCTCGCTGTAGTATTGTTGCCGCCGCCATGCCGTGGAGACACTGTGTTTTGTTGTGAAAGCGAAACTACTTTGTTTGGTCTTCCAAAAGAGGACGATATCCGCTTCATCATGCCTAGAGCTGATCCGTGCTGGTCGCTGAGGAAATACATCAACTTCACGCTGTGGATCGTGAAAGGCGGGGCATAGAGGAGAAACAATAATGTACAGTATGTGGAAAATAATGTGTTTTTTGAACCTTAAACCGCATAAACACATTTCATTACACCAAATACACCAAATAATGTTCTTTTTAGCAACATCATATGACCCCTTTAAAAACAAAAGCAGCACAGTTCATTGCGTAAGTGAAATATACATTTGTTAACCTCTTTCTCGTTCAGTTCATTGAAGGAGTCAAACTGATTCAATCCGGAAACTGGCTTTTATGAATTATCCATAAAAAATTATCTGCTCATAAAAAGTCAGTCTTTAAGTAATCAGGCTACATTAGGGATGTTTTTGTATCGATTAAAGAACCGGTTTATAAGAATCTTTGTTTGGAAATCAGACCACATTTTTGTGCTTTATGTTTGTGGATCACCAAAAGAAATTTGAATCAAGACTAATTGTTCAGGAATCATGATAGGCTTGTTCGAGATGCGTCGGCGCAGCGCAGTCCGATCGGCGTTTGACATCAAAGTACAGCGAGAGCTATTCAAAAGCATAAAGAGCCGTCTGCTCTCTAATCGCTCTCGCGGTACTTTGATGTCATACATACCGATCGGACTGCGCAGCACCGATGCATCTCGAACAAGCCTATAGTCTGATCGCGCTTTGGTTTTTGATTCACTAAAAAGAACCGGAACAGAAGTAATTTGTTCGGTAATCAGACCACGTTGGCCGCGTATGTTTTTGATTAACTAAAAAGAACCGGCTCAGAAGATTCGTTCATTCTGGAATCAGACTATACTGGTCCCGCTATGTGATTTTGATTTATTTAAAGGGGTCATATGATGCTGCTAAAAAGAAACAGCGAGAATAAAAGTTACGCCTTCTTTCTTTGCGTGAACATTTGGGCGGCGTTATGCAAATCTTCCCACATAGCGACGTAGACATGTGGGGGCGTGTTAGAACGAGCCGTTTTAGGTAGGTGTGGCTGACTCATAACTTTTATAAAGAATATCTCTTTGGATTTGAGACTTTAGTCTTTGCAACTTTACAGATCTTCTTTATGCACCAAGAGTTTGTAACACTCCAAAGATAAAGGAAAAATTGAAATCGCATCATATGACCCCTTTAAAAAGAACTGGGTCCTCCTGAGAATCATTTGTTCGGGATTTTGATTTATTTAAAAAGAACTGGGTCCTCCTGAGAATCATTCGTTCGGGAATCGTGCTACACTGGCCGTGTTGTGTGTTCGTTTTTATGCGCAGCTCACATTGACAGTTCAACAGAAAGTTTTGCATTCAAAGTTTTGCATTGCATCACATCAACACACAACTGCAAACTCATATTCACAACTCCGATATGATTTACTGTAGGTGTACATTGGTTTACACTTAAATGTTAAATATCGTGTGGAAATTTGCTGTGTCAGTTGAGTCTGTGATTTATGTATGTGCTTTTATTGCTTTTCTCATCATCGCTATCGAGCCTCAAGTGTTTATCACATTTTAACAGCTTATATACAGCAATTAGTTTACTCCCTGGAGACATCCATCTTGATCTTCATGAATCCATAATGTGCTTATATATCTACTCACTTTTCACTGAGGAGTCATCATACTCTGTCTGGAAAACCTCATTCAGACACGCCTGCAAAGTTTCACATGAGCTCACCTGTCCAGTTGTGGTTCAAAATGAAGCGGCGAGCGGGACCGGCCGCCTTAAAAGATATCATACATCATCAGATTGCATTCTGGGGACAATGGGATCTGCACTCATTCAAGGCCCAGATTTCCATTTCAATTTTCTGCTCAGTGGAGTTGATGTATGTGGCGAATCGCTCCACAGCCTCGCTCTCCACCAGCCCATTTCATCTTCACACCATTTATTAGCCTGGAATCCCGGTGACCTTGTCTCCCCGCGCGCGCTGACTCCACACCTGCTGTCACCGAGAGCAAAGCGAAGCGCCGAGCCGCAAACCCCAGGACATTACACTTATCTGAATCCAGCACACTTCAATTTGGTCTGAGTCTGGACCCTGCATCTGGGCCCCATTTCAAGTTGTTGGTTAAACTTTTTCACTCTCCCCTGGAGAAGAAATGTCAGCGCACTTTTCTGACTCCTGAATGTATTGATGGTTGCATGATGAGATGAAGCATAGTTGTTGTTGTCGTTTTTGTGGTTATCGTTGTTATTGGTTGTTGTCATTGTCGAGTGCTAGGGGATCTGTGGAAAAGTTTACAGGAAAAAAAATGAATGAATGAATGAATTAACAATTAAAGATTACAATTAAATTTTGACATTTTTTAAAACATTTGATTAAATAAAAAAAAAAGATTCAAATAAATAAAAATGAGAATAAAACAAATCAGTACAAAATAAATAATAACAGCAATTAAATGTAAAAAATAAATAATAAATAGATAATACAAATAAAGATTAAAATAAGTAAATAAAGCTTAGGTTAAAATAAATGTAATTTTTTGTAAGTACATAAATGTAAAAATAAATAAATGCATGTAAAAATAAATTATAAAATAAGATTAAAATAAAAAACAAATTAAAATATGACAAAAATTAAATTAAAATAATTAAAACAAAACAAAAAATGAAATAAATAAAAATTAAAGATTAAAATAAGTAAATAAAACTAACATTAAATAAAAAAGTATATTAAAATGAGTTAATAAACTATACTGTATTGATGTAACTTTATAGAAACTAAATATTTTCCAAATAATAATAATAATTTAGACATTTATAATATTCATTTTTCAAAGTATATATATTGGGGGTTTATACAAAAAACATTACAGATGCCTTTACATTTTAGAATGGGATTGAAAACCCTATAGCCTATGTGGCTCATAATTTTCATAAGGGTTATGGTTTTGAACAAATATTTTATGTATTATTATTATATTGTTTGTTTGTTTATGTTGTAGACATGGATACGACTTCAAATTATGCAGCTTGTTAAGGAGAAGTGTTAATTCATTTTTTAAGTGCAAGATATTAGCCTGGCAGATAATAGCATGGACCAAAAAAATTACATTGATGGAGGGACCCCATCATAGAGACTTCTTCTGGGCTTTTTTGACTCTTTTGGCTATTATCTAACAATCTAGTCATAGCAACAAGCTAAAACCACTCAGAACACCTTATCAAATGGCCTGGCAGCCCCAACAACACCAGGCCTATAGCATTAGCAGTGAGTTTAGCATGGACAAACACCACTCACATTTTCTTCAGAAATCGTAATAATATAATGTGGTGTATTTGCATGCAAATTCTTTCTCATCTTTTTCAAATTGGAAATCTTTCTCATGTTTTCTATTGCGGACTTTTGCGTTGCAACCGACAGTTTTTCTGCATCGCTGCTGAGAACAGAGCCCTCACATCACAATAGAGATCTGTTGGTGTTTGTGCGCGCTAGATTGAGCCGGCCTGTGATTACATTGTTTCCCGTTGTCAAATAAAACACTACACGCCCGTTCACTTCACACGAGCATTTAGCTAATGTCCCGAGAGTTAATTAGCCCCGTTCCCTCCGCCAACCCTAAGCATATTGATCTATAGTAATTACTCTTGAGATACGACGTCACAGGAATGGATAACATTTATCTGAGCGCTCAGACCTTCGCGAGCGCCGCGAAATTCTGACGAGGAATTCTTTGAAGCTGACAGAATAATTAAAAACATCGACCCGGCCTCTATTGATGGGTGAGGGAGACGTGGAGGAAGAATGAGAGCGAATTAGCATTTTGACCTTCCTGTTTCAATGGCACGGATGCCCCTTTCTTTCCAGGGCACACGGTGGACTCAAAGAGACATCATAGACCTCGCTCTGGCAAAGGTGCGTTATGGGACGAATGCAGAGAGAGAGATTAATGTCACATTACCTATTCAGCTTCTCATTGCAAACAGTTTCCACAAAGCGAGGGCATATTTGAATATCTAAATTGTCTGTGCGGAGCTGGAATGACAGCTAATGGGTCTTTGTCCTTGTCAGATTTCGGCAAGTCAAAAAGGAGTGCAGAATTTCACCGTTAAATGTGTAGGCCTAACTATTGCAGCTTCCTCATACCTACCTGCCTAATATTGCAATTCTCAAAAGTTCACATATTATATGCTACTATTATAAAAGTATGTATTGTAATACAGTATATAATAGGTGCTTCTGGACTCTTGGACAGTATATAGATGAGACTGGGACTAGTTGTCACATTTTTTTTTACTTCAGAAAACATGTCTTGGGGTGGGTTTATGTTTTAAATTGAATCTATATCTAGATACAAGCTTTGATGGCTACAAAAAAAAAATTGGCTGTTGAATATTTACACCATTATTGCAGGAAAAAAACATTAATTCAACACACATGATCACTTGTGACAACATGCCCCAATGGCAGTAGTGTGAAATAACATGCAAGAGCACAAGAGAAAACACAGATTTGCATAACTGGAAATTCAAAACTTTATAATAATATACACTGTAAACAAACAAAAAATCTGAATTGCAAATAAAACAAAGATTATTGGTGCAAGTTTTATAAGAATATTATTGTATATTATGTTGCTGGACAAAATGTTACATTTGCATATTTGTTTAATGTAAATATATAATTTTTTTGGTCATTTATAACATTTAATTATTTTAAATATTTAATCAATTAATTTATTACTTTATTATTTAATATACATCAATTTATTTTATTGTTTTATTTATATTATTTTCTTTTTTATTTAGTGTTTATACTGGGGTGCAAATAGCATTTTCCCCTCTTATTTTTTTTATACCAAAACTATTTTCATCATTAGCCTGAATTATGCTATCATTAGCTTAATTTATTGTTATTAATTTATCATTTTTTTAATATACACATTTTTATTTATTTTTTAGTATTTCTATTTTTAAATCCCATCCCATCATTTTTGAATTACAATCAAAGTCAACCTTGAGTAAGTGTAAAGCTCTCGAAACCCTCAGGCTTTGAAATGTTAAGTTGTCCTTCAGATTGTCTCACATCTGTGCTTGAGTTCAGAGCAGAGCTCTCAAAAACATCCTCTGGAATACACGACCATTGCTGCATTCGCCCAATAAAATAACTTAATATAGACAACCGAGTGGTATTGATTCTTCTCAGTGCAAATACTAGTCTCTCACCATGAAATGAATAGTTCACAGCAGATAACTGATCATGTGATATGGCCTTCAGGAAGAATACACTTTCTACAGTAGATACAACAGTTTTTCTGAGCTGTGCTGTACTTAATATCACAGCAGAGCCGAGTGAGAGCAGCTGCCAGAGAATATGACGAATGGGATTCGTCTTGAACTGTTGTGTGGATGTGCTGTTGTTTGAGACATTCAGTTTTGAAGAGTGGCTTGCTGTTGTGATGCATACAGCAGGTCACAAGAGCCTGTGCGTTTTTGTATCAGGCACTGAGGACATGAATCATATTTCTGTGAGGATGTGCTTTAAGACAGGCAGACTTGCTGAATGTGGTTTTTCTCTGTCTGACACTGTTATTGTTTCACTTATCATGCAATTTATTTATTGCAATTTAATTCTTCTCTTGCTCATTCAGGATACTCTAAATAACACATTTTGGGGATCCTACATCAAATGAAAACCTGGAAATATCAGGGAATATTAAATACCTCTTGAGATCATCAAAATTGAAGTTTTATGGCTTTTAGTGCATGTCTTTCAGCTTTGAAGTTTGATAAATTGAGACATTTAAAATGTGCAGTCTTCTGGAATAACAGACTAAAAATACTCATGACTTACCCACATTTTTGTCTAACAAGAAGAGAAGTTTTTTTTGGCCCATTAAGCCAATTTTCTAAAGTTTGGGGTCTTAAATGTTTTTGAATGAAGTCTCTGGAGTTTAACATGGCTTGTTTTTTTTTTTTTTACATTTAGAATAAATTAACAACAGTAATATTGTGAAATATTATTTCAATTTAAAACAACTCTTTTCTATTTTAATATATTTTAAAATGTAATCATTATCTGATTTGAAGAAACATTAATTATTATCATCAATGTTAAAAACAGTTTTTTTTTAAGTTAAAAAGAATAGCATTTATTCAAAATATAAACCTTTTGTAATATTATAAATGTCTTTAATGTCACTTTTTGATAAATGAAATGTGTCCCTCCTAAATAAAAGTAATAATTTATTATTTTATCATTTTTTAAAAATATTTTTTTAACGATTAAATCAGCCTCTCTGTGTATTTGCATGAGCGAGATGCTTCACAAAGGGAGTACTAAACACATTTATTTTTTGTGCATATTTATTTGGTTTGACTGTGACCATCCTTGCTGCCCTTTGACAAGGGCTTAATGAGCTAAGCTCAGAAAGATTTTTATGCAACCTTTACGAACATTACTTTCAAAGTTACTTGGTTCATTCATAGACACTTTACATTTTCATTGCTTTGATGCTACAATACATTGCTGCAGAGTTGTAGTAGTGATTATTTTTAGTATAGAACTAGTATAGATTTTTAATTATAGCCTAACATGATATACACTACCGTTCAAAAATTTGTAGTCGGTAAGATATTATGTTTTTGAAAGAAGTCTCTTATTATCATCATAACTGCATTTCTTTAATCAAAAATACAGTAAAAACAGTAATATTGTGAAATATTATTTCAATTTAAAACAACTCTTTTCTATTTTAATATATTTTAAAATGTAATCATTATCTGATTTGAAGAAACATTAATTATTATCATCAATGTTAAAAACAGTTTTTTTTTAAGTTAAAAAGAATAGCATTTATTCAAAATATAAACCTTTTGTAATATTATAAATGTCTTTAATGTCACTTTTTGATAAATGAAATGTGTCCCTCCTAAATAAAAGTAATAATTTATTTCTTACAACAAAAAAAAAAATCTTAAATGACCCCAGACTTTCGAGTGGTTGTGTATATATAAAGGGGAGTTAAGTTTCTTGTTTTAATGGGAAATATGTGAACAAAGGAAATAAAATTGCAATTTTCATGCCTGGAAATGCCATAAAAATTCATAAAATATTTTTTTTTCTTCTTGACTACACTGATCAGCTCTACAATATTATATATATATATATATATATATATATATATATACTGTATATATATATATACACACACACACAGAAATCACCCAAAAAATGTAAAAGATTAATTTTTAAATTTGATTTGTTTATATATTAAAATTTCTTATTCTTTTTTTTTTTTTTAGATTTGTTTTTATTTTATCATTTTTTAAAAATATTTTTTTAACGATTAAATCAGCCTCTCTGTGTATTTGCATGAGCGAGATGCTTCACAAAGGGAGTACTAAACACATTTATTTTTTGTGCATATTTATTTGGTTTGACTGTGACCATCCTTGCTGCCCTTTGACAAGGGCTTACTCTCTCTCTCTGTGTGTGTGTGTGTGTGTGTGTGTGTATTGACAGCGGCTCTACAGCTGGCAGTCTTATTGGTGGGGTGAGAGGGTGTGCTCATCTGTGGCATTAATAAGACTGTTCCCGCGTCTGTGTGTGACCAGTGTGCGGCTGTCCGTCAGAGCCGTAACCAGCCGTACAGCATTAATTCACTCTGTCTGCGGAGGAATGACCATCCTGCTCCGCTCCATTACTCTCTGTGACCCTGGGCCAGAGGAGGATGCCCGCAGGATTAAAGTCTGTCACCTCCCCTCCCCTTCATTCAGCACACTCAGCAACTCCTGACTCATAGTCATAAAGCTGCTTTTTCAAATCCTGTTGAAATTTTCCCAGCGTTTTCTGAGCTTCAAGCCCACCTCTTTAGCAAAACCTCATGCAGACTTACTGCAATGCATTAATGCATTTGACAGATGCTTTTTGCAGATCTTGGTGTTTTTAACACCATGCTCTTCTGTTTAAGGTAGTTAAGGTAGTCCAAAATTACGGTGGCCCAGTAGTGCACAACACAACACAATTAAAAAAGGAAACATAAGCTCACAACACAAGGACATTAAGCTCACAACACAAGGACAATAAGCTCACAACACAACGACATTAAACCACAACACAACGACATTAAGCTCTGTTGTGAGCTTAATGTCGTTGTGTTGTGAGCTTAATGTCGTTGTGTTGTGGCTTAATGTCTTTGTGTTGTGAGCTTATGTTTCCTTTTTTAATTGCGTTGTGTTGTGCACTACTGGGCCACCGTACAAAATAGTTATAGTTACATGCATATTCTAACCTTAGTCTAACATTGCAAGATATTTGACTTTTGAAACATCTATTTAGACACCATAACCCATGTGCAGTAACTGACTACAGTTTGTTTGTGCAGCGTTATTCTAAAGAATAGACAGCAACAGTACCGAAAGAAAATGTTGCAATTATTTTGACCATAAAGAAATTTAGTGACTAACTGTACAGACCTACCATGAGCTTTGGTTGTTAAGTAATGATATATGCTTCCATAAGATGTTATTTTTCTTTTCTTTTTAAAAATCTAGTTTAATTGAGAAACAAGAATCAGAAAAGAGACTGCCCACTCCCACAAAACAGTGTTCTTGTAAGCAGCTTATATATGTCTGTTTGTTTGAATATTTTGGCAATACTTTTTAAATGCTGTATCTTATGAAATAATGATTTAATGCATCATTATTTATGATTCAGTTACATCAGTCATAATGCTTCATGGTATGAGTTCCTTCAATCATTAAAAGAACCTTTGTCTATTTATTTTATATTATTTAGCACAGCAATTGCAATTTTTGTAATAATGTATAACTATCCATCCATCCGTCCGTCCGTCTGTTTGTCTGTCTGTCATTTTAATTTTATTTATTTATTTGCTTGCTTGCGTTAAATCAGTGGTTGTAATGTGTTTGCTAGTTGGTTTAGGAAAAAATAGTTCCAGAAATAAGGCAGCTGAAATCACAGCAATTGCAGTTTTGTGCATCACTTTTGCAGTTCATTTTGGTCCATCCAAAAGCTTTTTTTTTTCAGTCGCTTTGGAGCATTTCTCAAATCATCCTTAATATTTGCAAAAAAGTATGTGCATTTTTCAAAACAATTCGTACAAACAGCTCCACACAATGGATTGATTACCTGCAAAAGCCTGTAACGTACTCAAAATCTTTAGTTCATCTCTCAAAAGTAAGTATTTATGTCAATGAACATATCAGTGCCATCAGAATGAAAAGTACTTGTGCCATTGTTCACAAACAAGATAGTCAAAATGCTTAGTCATGTTGTCAATATAACAGTGCACTTTGTTAGTATTACTTACAGTTTTTCTCAATTGCTTTGGCACATTTTTCCGAAACAATCTTAACATTCTCTAAACCGTGAGTGCAAATGTCACAACTGCTTGCTGGAACGATAGAATTCCCAGTTACACTTTTACTAGTGGTCTGACCAAAAAAAAATAAAACACACACACATTACAGTGTCATTGTGATATAGAAAAGGAAAAAGAAATATGGGCACAAAGATGAAAATAAAAAAAATTAGAAAGTCCATTGTCAGAATGTGTAACTCTTGTGTTGTCCTCTGTCTATACATTATATGCTTTCCAACTGAAGATTCATGAGATGCACCTTTGAGGTATTTCAGAGAAATGGTTTATCATTAGCTGATCTACATTCTCTTCATTAGTGAAAATCAAGATTCACTTGCACAATTCATGCCAAATTTACAAAAAGTCTAATAATAATGTGTAAGAAATGTGCTTGACAGTTTATGACAACTAGATGAACCATTTTGCATTTACTGACTTATACGATGAACTAAAGACTAGATGTTTTGAGGGGTAAGACTATTGCACAGAAAACTATATAATACATTTTGAGCAAAATTACATTAGCAACTGATAATGTAGCAAACCGAAGATAAATGTACATAATCAATTGCATGAATGTACCAAAGCAATCGCAACTTGTTCAAAAGAATGAGAAACTGCTTTTATGATGTGTACAAATGACTAGATGATGTGGAGGTTGAACAAGTAGTTTTGAGAATTTCATTTCTGATTTGAGAAATGCACCATAACGACTGAGAAAAACTGTATAACTCATATGTTTACTTGCAGAATTGGACATTACAAAATCTGTATGTTTGGCAGTCATTTAATATTTATCTGCTGAAGTCTACCTTTTAATGAATGTGTTAATATTAATGAATAAATTAGTTCATAAATTGATATAGTATACTTGTAATTTACTTGGATCTTATGCTCATTTAGAGCATTCATTAATTGATGGTTATGAAATTGGCTTCTGTACTCAGTGTGTTCTGCCATCTAGTGTGTACTCTGTGTCACTGCATAATGGAAGATCTTTGCAATCTTCCTCATTGCGACTCACACATTTGATTCTTATTTTGCTTCCTTGATCCTTTTTACAAATCATAGACAAGTCATGCCTCTTAATCCTTGTATGGTGGAGGATGGATTTGCCTTGCATACTAGTTAATGGACTTAGTAATTCAAGAAACTGTTTATTCCTGCTGATCTTAGTCAAGTAGATCACTTCGTTTTAACTGATGTTGCCTAAAGGTCAAGTGAAGCCAGAGGCAAAATAAACCCTGACTGTTTCATAGCTTTGCACTATTTCTTGCTGTTAAAGGAATGCACACAGAAACATTACTACAACTAACAGACTTTATTCAAAGTTAAATATTGTTAGTTGCACAAAGAAACCTGTATATTGTGTACAAGTCTTGAAAGAGGGTAAGCTGTCATCTATCCATCACAGATCATCATGATCCTCGTGTTCATCCTTGAGCAGGATCTTGGCTTTCATCATGTTCTCTGCCACTGCGAACAAAGAAAGATATAGGCAAGGGACATGACTAACTAATGACCGTAGTAAATCAAATATTCATTTTCAACATTAGCACATTGACATGCATATAAAGCAGTGAATGTGTTGAGTGTGAATAAACAAATGAACAGCTGGGTTCTGCTGGGAGTCAGAAAGAGCTTGAGTCTGACAATATAGAGCTGGAGCCTCTCAGCGGAGCTCATTAGACAGAAAGACACTCACAGAAGTCTGTGTCGCTCGACTCGTACGTGTACATTCGGTTGGCGTATTTTCCAGCAATGTCAGCTCGCACAGTTAGTGACGGATCTGGGTGGAAGAGGAGAAGAGTGAATCTCACGAAAACCCAAAAATAATTCAAATGATATTTTACATAGAGAATATGAAACCAAGGCTACCAGATTTTAAAGGCAGTGCAACAAAGAGGCCTACTAATATGATATGTAAATACTTTAAAGTGTAAACATTAGATATAATAATATACCATAACATAACATAACAACATAACATAACATAATATAATATAATAGTTACAATGTCAAAAGTTTGGCATAATTAAGATTTGTTTATTGATTTTGAAAGAAGTCTCTTATGCACACCAAGGCTGCATTTATTTGATCAAAAATAGTAAAAACAGTAAAATTGTGAAATATTATTACAGTTAAAAAGAACTCTTTTCTGTTTTGAATATGTTTTCAAATGTAATTTATTCCTGTGATGCAAAGCTGAATTTTCAGCAGACATTACTCCAGTTTTTAGTCACATGATGCTTCAGAAATCATTCTAACCAATGCTGAATCCTTAATATTTTTTGTTTACACCATGATGCATTTTTTTCAGGATTCTTTGATGAATATAAACTTATGCATTTATTATAAATAAAAATCGGTAGCACGTTACAATTAGGTTTCATTTGTTAACATTAGTTAACTACATTCATTAACATTAACTAACAATGAAAAATACTTCTAAAGCATTTATTAATCTTTGTTAATGTTGATTCCAACATTTACTAATACATATTTAAATGTATTTAAACATTGTATCTATTCATGATACAACATAAGCTAACAATGAACAGTTATATTTTTTTAACTAACGTTAACAAAGATGAATAAATACTCCTGTAACAATGTATTGCTCATTGTTAGTTAATGTTAGCTAATGCATTAAATATAGTTTACAAATGGAACCTTATTATAAAGTGTAACCAAATCTTTTCCAACATTATAAATGTCTTTTTAATTAAACGTGTCCTAGTTAAATAAAAGACATTAATTTCTTTCATTTGACACCAAAGACTGGAGTAATGGTTGAAGATTCAATTTTGCCATCATAGAAATAAATTACATTTTAAAATGATTTATTATAAAAGACAGCTATTTTAAATTGTAATACTATTTTGCAATAGTAAAATATATGCATCAAATAAATGCAGCTTTGGTAAGCATTATAGTCTTCCTTCAAAATCAATAAAAATCTGAATTATTTCAAACTTTTATTTTTGCTTCAGAAGTTTTGCTTACTTTCCTAATGACACCACAATATTTATTGCTTCTGCTATTGAAAACCCATTAATTACAGAGTTCCGATTATGCAATATTATCTGTTAATCCCAACTTGGTAAATCATTACATTGAACTGTTTAACAGGAAATATGTGAAAACTCACCAACAAACAAGATCCTGGGGACATAGAAGCCATCAGGGGCCAAGTTAGTATCGGTGGTCTCATGCTGAAAATCACAATCACAGGATTCATTAGCTTGTTCTTGCAGTTTCAGATGCATTTCTCACTTCAATGTCTGCTGAATATTTGACAATATTTGTACTTTTATATAATAATAATAATTGTACCACTAAATTGAGCATGATGAAATCTGATTTGGCCAGCCTTTGAATAGTTTGATGTTCAACAAAAGCCTTTTTCAGAGCTAAAAGAAAGCAAAGAGAGCACAGAAAGAGATTAATACATTGGCATGCAATAGCATTTTATGCAAACATGCAATTCAAATCAAACACCGTTACTTTCGGATTGTGATTTAAAACTGGGGTTTGAAAAACATTGTAGAAAATGTAAAAATAAATAAAAAATTAATAAATTGATTAAAATTAATGAAAAATTGATTATAATTGACTAAACTGAATATTTTCTAAATAATATTTAAATAAATAAATATATTTACATTTAATCATTTAATCTTCGTTTATTTGTTTGTTTGTTTTTTACAAGAAAATATATAGTTTCCTTTTAAAATGTGATGGATTATGATTTCGGGGATCAATGGCATCGAAAAGATTGAAAACCCCTGATTTAAAGGAACAGTGCACCTGTTACTTTACTATACGGGTTTGAACCTGTTACTTTTGGGTGAACTATTTATTTAAACACTCTAACTTGGATCAATGACACAAATAATTCATCTATACATTTTTTTATTTTTCATTACAGATCGTGATGCAGAATGCAAAAGATGCAAACCTTTACTGTGCGGACAATCCTCCAAATGATGAATGATCATCAGGGGCTTCTTACTATGATAAAACAGATATTGAAAATCTGATCACATAACACACAAGTGAGAATGGCATTTAATGTGATTGCACCTTAAGGTACCTGTCAACCGCTTTAGACAGTCCTTCTTCATATGTCTGAACCCAGGTAATGTCATCGCCCCAACCTGAAAGAAATGTAGACATTTTTCAGTGATCAATTTTCCATTGCATAAGATCAAAATGGACTTATTTGGGTCTGTTTATGCGTATGCAATTCACTGATACCTCTTGATAGAGTTTGGATTGTCTTTTTTTTCCTTTGAGTAGAGACATCACAGAACACAAGAAACAAAAGTAATACGCAGATTATCCAGTGCTGCATGATTATAGTATGTGTTATGTGTCCTGAGAAAAAAAGAGAGGATAAAAAGGGAAGTCAGACGTGACTAATGCTCTGTTTTATTCTCTGTTTTTAAGGTTGGGTCCACCTACTGACATTGCATGACATTCTGTTAAATAGATGACAGGAGCTGTTAAACTGGACAAACGTGCTTGTGAAACTTTGTTCTGACAGCAACGAGTGACAAATGTTCACCTGACTATTACAGGGCATTTTAATTTGAGAAACTTAACAGTTTTATCATTTAACTTACATAACTTAACTTATTTAACTTATGAGAAGTACGATCAGTAATTTTACATACAAATAATGTACACATGCCTTGTCCTGAATAAAATGCAATTACAAACTGAAAGTAAAGTTTTTATTTGATATTCTAATAATAACTACAGTTATTCTGCAGTCTCTAAAACAACATACTTTTCATGCTGGCAAGTTTGGAATGAAATGCAAAAGAAACTCAAGCATGTCAAATGAGAGTGATGTGAAACTAAGTTCTCAGTGCAACCAAACAAACCAACCAGCCTTTATATATGGATAATAAATTCAGATTCAGATCAATTCTTAAATAATTCCAAGAAATGACGAAAATAGCAAGTAAAAGAGAGCCTACCGGGAGTGAAACAGGTGAACCAGATTTACTGTCCCTCTCTCTAAGTCGCCAGCAACTATTACGTTGTATGTCAGGCATTTTTATAGTATGTGTAACCTCCCAAACAGGTTTTAGCCAATCCCAGAACCTCAATGGACATCTACTGTATAGTATAAACAGATTTTTTCATCTGAAGATCTCTGTGGTTTCTTAAGTCATTTCATTATAGAAAATATTCATTGCCACATGTTGTTTTACTCTTCCAGGAGTGAGCTTTGAAATCACATATGCACACAGTTATGCAACAACCTCAGCAACATGTCAGTTTTAGGTGGAGTGCTGTATACTTATTCATTAACCTCTATCTGTATTTTTGTGATTTGAGGTTATTAATATTGGAGGCCCAGTGCTATCAGTTTTAAAAGTATTGATCTCAGTATCTAAAGACTTGCTAGCTGAGACAAGTATCTTTGTTTGTTTGTTTGAATCTGTTTTATTTAGTTATTTATCTATTTTATAATTTTTCTCTAAACATGTCTATAGACCCCCTAAAACTCTCTTTTGGCCATCAGTTGCCTATGTGAGCAAATTACAATTACAAATCAGAAAAGTGTTTTGTTTTATTTATTTATTTATTTGTTTATTATTTTTACAATTTGTTTTATTTTAAAATTATTATTATTATTATTATTATTATTATCTTTTCATATTGTCATTTTTAACTAATGTATTCATTAATAATTATTTCAAAATAATATAATGCATTCTTTAATCTAATCTGTATATCTTTATATTTTCGTTATTTGTTATATCATGTATTTGCTTCTTTATAAAGTAACTGATTAATTTAAATCTTATTTATTTAAATCTCTTTCCTTATTTATTTATTTTTACAAAGTGTTTAATTAATTGATTGATTGATTAATTAATTAATTCATTTATTTCTATTTGTTTTGGTTACTTTTTTGTACATTTACTATTAAAATGATAACCTTTCTATATTGTTAATATTAACTAAGGCATACAAAACAAATATGAGTACATTAGTTAAAAATAATATTATCTGGATTCTGTAATCTAATCTGTATTTCTTTTTATATTTTAGTTATTTGTTATATTGAGTATTTGCGTCTTATTAAATTAATTTAAATAAAAAATAATTAATTTTAAAAAATATATATATATATTTTTAATTAATTTAAATTAATTATTTAGTTATTTTTTACAAAGTTTTATTTTTAGAATTATAAAATTATATATTTTTTTCATTTAATTTTGTTTTGGTTCATTTTTTTGTACATTTACTATTAAAATTATAACTTTCAATATTGTTATTATTAACTAATGCATAAATAAGCAAATATTTATGAATATATTAGTTAAAAAATAATATCTGGATTCTGTAATCTAATCTGTATCTTTTGGTTTTTTAATTATAATGTATTTGTTTCTTTGTTTCATCCGGTCGGTCTGTGCAGGTAAAAAAGATGTTTGTTCCAGTTGGTCTGGAACATGAAGATCTGACATAAGTTTGGACAGCTACAGTGTTCTACTGTTGTTTGTTGTTGTCATGGACACCTGTAGCCCTTGACGAGCGCCTAGGTTCCGCGCAAGCGCAGAATCCGCACAGCGGAGGATTGTGGGATAGAAAGCTATCGCCAGGGCAACAGCAGAGTTTAGCGAGCGGAAATCTGCTGCTAGCAGAACAGTAACGGCGATTAATTATTAAAGAAACATCTTTTACACCAAATACCGTTTCAGTTTGTTGCCATGAACGAATCTGTAGCCAAAAAGACCCAGGAGACTCTGGGAAAAGTGATCAAAAAGCCTCCTCTGACAGAAAAGCTGCTCAGCAAACCGCCGTTTCGATACCTGCACGATATCTTCAGTGAGGTGAGTTACTTAAAACATTATTCTTATGACATAAGTGCTGTTTTATTTCGTTCACCGTCTACATATTTACCTTTACACGCTTTAAATCCAGTTTATAGATCTCAAAAACGCTAGCCTGCTAATGTAGCCGGCGCATAGTCTTCAAAATATGACAGATAAATCTCAATATATGTTTGCCTGATGGGTAAATATCTCATATTAGCTGTAGTATTTGAATGGCTAGAGCTTTGCTTTAGTTTCAGGGTTTAGATGTTGGTGTTTTGATGGTGGCTAGTAAGCTAATATATATACTAATACAATAACTGTTAAAACACTTTCAGCAATATCATCTTTCTTCTGTCTGGGTTTTGCAGTCTAGGTGTTCATGTAGATGATTTTGACATTCATGATGGGATATAGGCTACAATCTCAATCTAATGGCAGAAAATAGAAAAAAAAAAAATATTGGCAATTTTTTGTGCTGTTGATTTTGTAATTAGGAGTATATTCCCTGAATAAACGACAACAGTTGCCAACAAACACTAGTATCACTAGTATTGTTCATTTTTAAAAATTTCACACTGTTAAATACCACACACTATACAAATTAAAATAGAAATGCAATGATAATGATTAATAATAATAATTTAATTTCATTTATTTATTTTTGTTTGTTTATCTAATGCCATTTATATGCCACTAATGCCATTTTATGCAGAAATTCATATACATACACAATTTATATATGCCAAAATTAATTTCTAGTATTTAATCAAAAGCCAAGGTGTTAAGATCATCAGAAACATCAATTCTGTCAGGTGTGTCCAAACCTTTGGTCGTACAGGTGAGTTGGTTATAGACCGTATTAGGTAAAGGAAGAGGACAGTTAAGGATATGTGGGTGTGATTGTGTCCAGGGATAGGCCCAAGGTTTGTAAGCTCAGCTAAGATTAGCTAGACCGTCAGTCCACTGTATGCATACTCTATACACCTCTTGAGTTATGCTTGTCAAAGTGTAATGTTGTGTTAAATCTAGGCCTGTCACGATAACACATTTTTGTTGTGCGATATATTGCCCCAGAAATAATTGCGATAAGCGATATTATTGTCATTTTAAAGACCATTTTATGCCACTGAATATATAATCATAATGTAACAGCATAATAATGCAAGAAGGCCTACACACTTTCAAATGACAACAAACTTTTAATTCTTAAGAATATTTAGATCATGGAAATTAGGTATCAAAATATTAGAAACCTTAAAAAACTTGAATAAATAGTAAATAAACATTTTCTAACAAAAAGTGCAGAGTAACAAGTAGAAAAAAAGAAAAATGCACAAAGAACTTGTATGGAGATTCTTTCATCTACAGATTTTTCCCTGACCTTCTTTTCTCTGTAAATGAAGGGTGCACACTATTGCTGAAAAACAGAATCACTACTCAGCAGTCAGATGTCCGTATGCACAAAGGCACAGATCCTTAAACAAGATCATATCTGCAGATGAAACTTTGCTTGTAGAAGCATTTTTTACATTTGAACTAGCACCTCATGACTACACCACGTTATGTACGAGAAGCTGCAAAACACACCGGCGCAAGTGGAATGTACAAAACATGACATTAATTTTTAAGTAAATAAATGGGCGATATATTGCGTCACGAAAAATTATTGAGGTCATGTACATATATTGCGCGATAAGTCGATATATTGATTATTGCGACAGGCCTAGTTAAATCACGTTTTGTTTTCATCCTAAATATTTTGTCAATTATTTCTCCATCATTATATGTTGTCATTAATGTGAACAGTTTACAAAAGTGATGATAACTTTGTAGTGCTTTGAGTTGCTGCCTACGTAGCGTGTTCCAAATCAATCACTTATGAGGTTCTATTTCAGTTTAAATGCTCTTAGAAGGCCGTGGACAACAAGGCAGTCTTTATATTTTTGGATTAAAAATTTGGCTGCAAAATCTTGTTTTCCCATTTTTTAGGTAATACGTACCACAGGCTTTATGAAAGGACTTTATGGAGAAGCAGATATGAAGTCAGATAATGTGAAGGTAAGTTACCAATAAAAAATTGTCAACTTTTAGAGGAATGTTCAGGTGCACAGTTTTTGTAAGTTATTTTTGGCTGGCTCTTCTTCATCCCAGTGGTCATGTTTGATATACACTACCGTTCAAAAGTATGGGGTCAGTAAGATATTTTTTAAAGAAATTGATACTTTTATTGATCAAGGATTCATTTAATTGATCAAAAGTGACAGTCAAGATGTTTATAATGTTACAAAAGATTTCTGTTTCAAATAAATGCTGTTTTGTTTTGTTTTTTGAACTTGAACTTGAACAATTCATCAAAGAACACAGAAAAAAACATGTCATGGTTTCCACAAACATATTAAACATACAAACTACAGCCGTGGCCAAAAGTTTTGAGAATGACACAAATATAAATTTTCCCAAAGTCTGCTGCCTCGGTTTTTATGATGGCAATTTGCATATACTCCAGAATGTTATGAAGAGTGATCAGATGAATTGCAATTAATTGCAGAGTCCCTCTTTGCCATGAAAATTAAGTTAATCCCAAAAACATTTCCACTGCATTTTAGCCTTGCCACAAAAGGACCAGCTGACATCATGTAAGTGATTCTCTCATTAAAGGGGTCATATGATGTTGCTAAAAAAGAACATTATTTCGTGTATTTGGTGTAGGGATGTAACGATTAACTGCGAGCCGGTTGAAATTATCATAGCTTTGCACAAAAAGGGATTCACAGGCAAGGATAATGCTGCTAGTAAGATTGCACCTAAATCAATCATTTATCGGATCATCAAGAACTTCAAGGGTGAGAGGTTCAATTGCTGTGAAGAAGGCTTCAGGGCACCCAAGTCCAGCGAGCGCCAGGACCGTCTCCTAAAGTCTTGTCCGGAGAAGAAAAGGTGAGCGCTACCATCAGTCCTGTGTCATGCCAACAGTAAAGCATCCTGAGACCATTCATGTGTGGGGTTGCTTCTCAGCCAAGGGAGTGGGCTCACTCACAATTTTGCCTAAGAACACAGCCATGAATAAAGAATGGTACAAAAACATCCTCTGAGAGCAACTTCTCCCAACCATCCAAGAACAGTTTGGTAAGGAACAATGCTTTTTTCAGCATGCTGGAGCACCTTGCCATAAGGCAAAAGTGATAACTAAGTGGCTCGGGGAACAAAACATCGAAATTTTGGGTCCATGACCAGGAAACTCCCCAGACCTTAATCCCGTTGAGAACTTGTGGTCAATCCTCAAGAGGCGGGTGGACAAACAAAAACCCACAAATTCTGACAAATTCCAAGCATTTATTATGCAAGAATAGGCTGCCATCAGTCAGGATGTGGCCCAGAACTTGATTGACAGCATGCCAGGGTGAATTGTAGAGGCCTTGGAAAAAGAAGGGTCTTTGCATAAACTTATTGTAATTGTCAATAAAAACCTTTGACAGTTATGAAATTCTTGTAATTATACTTCAATATACCATAGTAACATCTGACAAAAAGATCTAAAAACACTGTAGCAGCAGACTTTGTGAAAATTCATATTTGTCATTCTCAAAACTTTTGGCCACGGCTGTACTTTTAACATTAATTATAAGGAATAAATTACATTTAAAAATAAATTAAATTGTAATCATATTTCACAGTATTACTGTTTTTGCTGTATTTTTATTTAAGTAAATGCAGAGACTTCATACATTAAAAAATCTTACAAGCCTAAACGTTTTAACAGTATAATCATATTTTGTCAAAGCTTGAATCATATTTGTCAAAGCTGTAATTTATTCGTGTAAAACTTATTTTAACAAGGGGAAAAATTACTGAGTGCACCTTTAAGAAGAATTTTAGGCTATATATGTGTGCATATGTAAATGTGCAAACTAGACACTTATTTCTTGCTTATTACAGTACTACCTTACAATCATATGACAGTTTTATGTTCCTTGCCAATTAATCCACCTTCTTGGCAGTGATACATCATGTTACAGTTGACCTCTTGTATCTACCGGATCTTCTGCCTCATTAAGTGTTCTTGGATTCTATAGCCACGATATCTCAGACTTCCACTCTGCTGTGTTTTTTTTTTGCTGTTAAGGTGTTGACATTGATCAGATAACCAAGTGTAACTCGACTCTCCATTTAATTAGCGTGCCAAAGTCCCACGTCGTGGTGAGTCATGAGATGTGATAAATCTCCCTGTTAAAAGATCCGTGCCTTTAACTAGCTTTACTTGGATCAGTATCAGTGACCCTGTAAGAGATGCAGGTTACTAGCTCACCACAGCACTCTGTGCAAAGTGAGGAGTTCATGTCTGATCCTTCTCCAAACGTGGGGCAGTCTGAAAGAGCTCTGGCCTTTGATGTCCCAGCATGCATAATAAATGACCTCCCCACACCTGTGCGAAACAGGACGGCCTGACGGTATACCATGACATTATAATGTTTTGATAGCACCACAGTTTGAACACTTTCAGGGGAATCTATCTACAGATAGCTTACGTATAGCTGTCTTTACATGATAACTGGGACAGAGGGAAGTATTTTGATACCAAAAATTACATAGAAAATACACCTATTTTTTAACAATCATAATAATTATATTATATAGTTGTATATAAATGTATAATTTATGCTGATTTAAAATAAAAAATAATTGTGAATTACATTGTATAGCATTAAGGAATTTCACCATTGAGATTAATGGGAATTAAATGCTCAAACTGTTCAGTGTCTGGACCCATTATGCTTAAGAAAGTATAGAGGGAAAACTTGCTTTAATGTCATAAGGCATACAATCTTAATGGCCCTAAAATGTGCTTCAATTTATGCAAAATCTCTTTCTTTTTTTGTGTTGAAATGCATGTGACATGAATATGTTTTCATCAAATTTGCATGTTAGAATGATTTCTGAAGGATCACGAGACACTGAAGACTGGAGTAATGATGCTGAGAATGTAATTTAGCTGTCACAGGAATAAATAATGTTTTCAAATATATTGAACTATATATTAAATTGTAATAATATTTCACAATATTATTGTTTTTACTGTAAAATTTACTTAATTGTCATAATGCATGAAGTCATGAATGCATCTTAATCATCCTAAAATGAGCTTAATTTAATGCAAATAGATTTTTTAAATTTTGTGTTGCAATGTATGTGACATGTTTTCTTAAAATACGCCTGATTTTAGTGATTAGCTTTATGAAACATTCCTATCACATGGATATTGTGTAGCCAGTAGTTGGATATTAAACACTGCTGAGTGTGTAAAATCATAACAGATCACATCAGCATACAGGTTGTACTGCCGCTGGGACCTCATTAGGAACCTCATGAAGTATGAAAGCATTAAATGACAATATGGACAGTTGCAATTTATCATAACCAGCAAAGCAGAAATACAGAAAAAGAGGGTTTAATGGAGTGGACACATCATCAAGCTGCTGGTTATGATGTATCTACTGTTGTCTTCAAAGCATCAGGATAACTTTAGGTTCTTTGTGTAGAGTGCAATTAAGCCTAAACCTAAAATAACTCGGCTATACCAAAATAAAAAAACATTTGGTGGTGACCAAAATGATGAAGCTTCTTCTGTTCTTTTAGTTTAATTCTTATTAGAAAAACATTATTTTCTTGACTTAACATGTTTATGCAACATTTAGTCAGGAAATCTGATACTGATATTCTGTCGGAAAGTTCTAAACATGTCCAAGTGACACACGTTTTATAAAGTATTTACAGAATGAGACAGACACCACAAATGATTTACATAAATAGATAAAGTTACAGATCATCTTGATTTTTCAGTTGTTACTTTAAAGTGTGTTATTGTTCTATTCTATTTGTTAAATCTTTTACAAATGTATGCAAATGCAACATCACAGTCTGCATTGATGATTGGAGCCTCAAAAAAAAAAAAAAAAAAGCTTGGTACAGAAAGTTTGGGGTCTGTAAGATTTTTTAAAAAATGTTTTTGAAAGAAATCTCTTCTGCTCACCAAGGCTGTATTCATTTGATGAAAAATACAGCAAAACAGTAATACTGTGAAATATTATTACAATGTTTTCTATTTTAATATATTTCAAATGTAGTTTATTGCTGTGATGGCAAAGCTCAATTTTCAGCAGCCATTACTTTAGTCTTCAGTGTCATATGATCCTTCAGAATTCATTCTGATGCTAATTTGGTGATCACTGATCATAAAACATTTCTTATTTTTATCAGCAATTGGGCTGCTTAATATTTTTGTGGAAACTTGATACATTTTCTTCAGGATTATTTTGTTAATAGAAAGTTCAAAAGAACAGCATTTATTTGAAGTAGAAATATTTAGTATTTGTAACATTACAAATCTCTTTTATTGTCACTTTAATGTTCAGTTTTATGTTCAGCTTTAATGGTCAGTTTAATGCATTCATGCCGCATAAAAGTATTTATTTCTTTAAAAAAAAATCTTACTAACCCTAAAGATTTTCTTTTAAAAATTAGTGTATTTCCTGTATCTTTTCAAATGTATAGAATTGTTAATATATAAGATTATTTATTATATTATTATTATATTATTATTTGGCCCAATAATGCTCAGCTTTGTAGAAGTTAATAATGTTTTTATCGCATTAATGAAAGTAAATTGCAGTTTCAACTACTCTTTTCTCTTCATGTCCCCTTCAGGACAAAGACTCAAAAATAGTGTTCCTTCAGAAGGCCATCGATGTGGTGATACTGGTTAGCGGAGAGCCCTTGGCTGCTAAACCCGCTCGAATCGTAGCCGGACACGAACCAGAGAAGACCAACGAGCTGCTGCAGGTCATTGCTAAGTGCTGTCTCAACAAGGTCAGTCCTGCGATTTAAAGACCACTCAGCTACTACTGTATTGCAGGATTCGCTCAAAGCCATTTAACTAGTGAATGACTCAAGACTAATGATGTCCAAGCAGGGGGTAATTTATAAACGTATTCATTTAATTGCACCCTTGAGCTTTTCTGAAGGTTAAGGAGCGATGGAACATCGCCAGCAGCGTTATCAGGGGAACCCACTGATGCCTGCAGGGCAAAGAGCAGGTGCGAAACATTGAGCTGAATGACAGCTCTGCTGCTGCTCTACAGCACATTGGGATATGTTATAGGTTGCAAGATAAAAAGACATGAGAGCGCCACAGTGGTGAAAGTTGCTGGATAGCTAAAGATTATAGGGGTGACCCAGGTACTGGAAAATCGACAATCCTGCTCTGTCACCTTAGAGAGTTTGAGCAAAACATTTGACCTTTTATTGCTTCAGAAGCAATAAGTCTAAGTCTTCAGAAGTCAAATGATAGCTTTCTGTGAAGAACAGACAGAAAGTCATTTTTCACTGACAATCTTTTCATGTCCCCAGCTCTCAAATCTCTTATGCATTTGTGAACAGCATATTGAACAATTTTTTGGCATTGGAATCAATATTAAAATAAATTAACCCTTACATTTAGTTTGTGCTGTGGATATAAATTATACATAAATTGTACATACATTGTATGTTTTGTTGAGGGGAGGTGCTGTTCATTTTTAGTTTTAGACCTGGAGGACAATAAAATAAAATTGGGTGGGGGAAAAAATCCCATTGACTTGAGCCAATAAGCAAAAGTAAATCAACACATTCATCAAAAGTATTGTTTGTGTTATCTAAAACTTTTTAATTCATTGTTGTTAATTGAAAAAAAAGAAGCTGAAATTAAATAAAATATAAACATTAGATGGAAAAAAAAAACTTAAGCCTGGCTCACACTACAGGATTTTTAGCCCGATTTAGCCCCGATTTTCCCCTCCCGAGAATCGGAGCAAAAAGCTTGTCGAGCACCTCGATCGGTCCCGATGTTCGGCGCGGATTATCTGGTAATGTGAGGCGTTCACCGATCGAATCTTGCACCTCCCGATCTGCTCCGATCAAACATGTTTGTTATGCTGGCTGCACACTAGAGGATTTTAAAGGGGTCATATGATGTTGCTAAAAAGAATATTATTTTGTGTATTTGGTGTAATGAAATGTGTTTCTGCGGTTTAAGGTTAAAAAAACACATTATTTTCTACATACTGTACATTATTGTTTCTCCTCTATGCCCCGCCTTTCTGAAACGCATCGATTTTTACAAAGCTCATCGGTCTGAAAAGCGAGGTGTGCTGTGATTGGCCAGCTATCCAGTGCATTGTGATTGGCCGAATACCTCAAGCGTGTGACGGAAATGTTACGCCCCTTACCATACTGTGATGCGGTGTCCCGGCCAGAGCGACGAGACAAAAACATTAAAACCCATTATAAACTAGGGCTGTGTATCACCAGCAAAGTCACGATACGATACGTATCACGATACAGAGGCCGCGGTACGATACGTACATACATACTTACATATATTTAAAAAATCATTTACATTGCTGGTAGGATCATTGCACAAATTAACACACTCTCTACGATAAAAAAAAAAAAAAATTAGAAGAGTTCTAGACTAACGTGCTGTCTTCACTATATCTAATGCACACACGCTCAAGGCTGATTTATACTCAACGTGTCCGCAAGTTCGCTTTGAGTGCGCGCGACGTCATTTCGCGTGGCGGTGTGCACGACATTTTTTGTAACTTTCCGCGCAGCTCCGCTTCCGAAGATGCACGAGTTCAAAGCGACTCTAGCCGAACATGCACGTCTGTGCCAGCATTTGTGTGAAACAGAAGCAGTT
>NW_015536514.1:356882-379241 GCF_001515605.1 Sinocyclocheilus anshuiensis | reverse complement strand
TATATGTTTAAAAATCATATTTACATTGCTGGTAGGTTATCATTGCACAAATTAACACACTCTCTACGTTTAAAAAATAAAAATAAAAATTAGAAGAGTTCTAAACTAATGCGCTGTCTTCTGTATCTAATGCACACACACGCTCAGTCACTCACACAGATCACGTTGTGGCCGCACTCAGTCATTCAGGAACAAACTTTTTAGCGCTGCCCCGCAGTTTTATCAACTAAATAGCTTAATCGCTCAAGAGCTACATTCTTTCTCAACAAGGAGCTGGTAGCATCATTGTTTCTAATTACACTTTTCTGAGAATAGAATATTGAAGTGGATCGTTAGAAGTGAGCTACGTGCATGAACTGTGTTCCGATCGATATGATCCCTACACAGTGTTCATTGCTCCCTACTCCCTGAGCCGGGGAAATCCGTTGAAGTTTACTTCACTTCGGAACATGGGCTGAAATTGAGAACGGCTGATGTAGCCTATTGTAGTAATGTTGTCTCTGGTACTCTGGTCTGTGAGCGTAAATGCGTTCAGGGGGCGTGGCTTTGGACGGCGATTGCAGGGAGGGTGGGACGTTCGCTTTCAGTGCTATCAGGTTAAAGTTAGCATTTTCCAAGATCTCTTACTGCACCTTTAACATAAACTGCCAATGAAAAAGAGATTAATAACTGTTTCAAATGTAGCTATTGCTCATTGTGATTGTTAATGCATTAACTAAGGTTAACTAACGAGATCTTTTTGTAAAGTGATACCTATTGGTCTTTATAATTATTTTTCACTTTAATCTGTGTAAAATTTTTAACTTTATAAATTGTTTGTGTATTGCTTTATTGTATTTAAATGTTCAGTTGTTTTTGTTATAAGAAAAAAAGTTATTAAACCTGTTATACTGTACTATGACAACACTTTTTTTGCAACTAAATTTCAATATCGTGATAATACCATATACCGTGATAAATGAAACATGAAAATTTGATACCGGCATATCCCTAGTTAAATGCAAATATTCTAAAAACATAACAAAATGATTAAAACTTAGACTAAAATGAAAACTAAAAATATGAAAATAAAAGCTGATTAAAATATTAATACTACAATAGTGAAATAATAAAATAACTAAACAATTCTAAAATAACACTTTACAACATATAGATCACCCACAATACTCTGTTGGTAACAGTGAGTTTTGTATCAAGCACCACCACACATTTTCTTCAGAAAATGTAACAACTTTGTTAGTAATTTGTCAGCCAGTCAAGTCTAATTTATTTGTATAGTGCTCTTCACAATACACATTGTTTCAAAGCGGCTTTACAGAAAGCGATACTCTGTGCACACATATTTCGCTGATGTTTTTATCCAGAGTGACTAATAGTCCATTTATTCCAGGGAGAATCCCCATGAATTGTTCATGGATTGCATTATCAACCTACATTTTTTTTCGTCACCAGCCCAGACCATTGACCACCATGCTACCCTATCTGTTTCTGAATCCATTTTTGTTTGGTGCGAGATCTTACTGAGGGTTGCTTTGGTATTGTGTTTATTATATTAAGCTGTTGTTAAACAGAGTGTTCTGTCCTTGTTCCAGCTCTCCAGTGACGAGGCTGTTAGACGGGTGTTAGCAGGAGACAAGGTGGATCAGAAGGGGAAGCCCAGCACCTCCAGGTCCCAGGACAAGGAGAACAGAGAGGGCAGGGAGCGCCACCGAGACCGTGAGGTTAGACCTGCTTGAGGCTTTGACCCAGTGACATTTTCAGCTGAACCAGAATTTTCTGTTGTCTTATATCACTATTCATTCCTCAACTTGTCTCCCTTGGGGTTTTTTTATTGTGCCTTTTTATTTCACTCATGAAATCTGTTATTAAGACTTTTGGGTGCTGATGGAGAATAACTGTTTCAAATGTAGCTATTGCTCATTGTGATTGTTAATGCATTAACTAAGGTTAACTAACGAGATCTTTTTGTAAAGTGATACCTATTGGTCTTTATAATTATTTTTCACTTTAATCTGTGTAAAATTTTTAACTTTATAAATTGTTTGTGTATTGCTTTATTGTATTTAAATGTTCAGTTGTTTTTGTTATAAGAAAAAAAGTTATTAAACCTGTTATACTGTACTATGACAACACTTTTTTTGCAACTAAATTTCAATATCGTGATAATACCATATACCGTGATAAATGAAACATGAAAATTTGATACCGGCATATCCCTAGTTAAATGCAAATATTCTAAAAACATAACAAAATGATTAAAACTTAGACTAAAATGAAAACTAAAAATATGAAAATAAAAGCTGATTAAAATATTAATACTACAATAGTGAAATAATAAAATAACTAAACAATTCTAAAATAACACTTTACAACATATAGATCACCCACAATACTCTGTTGGTAACAGTGAGTTTTGTATCAAGCACCACCACACATTTTCTTCAGAAAATGTAACAACTTTGTTAGTAATTTGTCAGCCAGTCAAGTCTAATTTATTTGTATAGTGCTCTTCACAATACACATTGTTTCAAAGCGGCTTTACAGAAAGCGATACTCTGTGCACACATATTTCGCTGATGTTTTTATCCAGAGTGACTAATAGTCCATTTATTCCAGGGAGAATCCCCATGAATTGTTCATGGATTGCATTATCAACCTACATTTTTTTTCGTCACCAGCCCAGACCATTGACCACCATGCTACCCTATCTGTTTCTGAATCCATTTTTGTTTGGTGCGAGATCTTACTGAGGGTTGCTTTGGTATTGTGTTTATTATATTAAGCTGTTGTTAAACAGAGTGTTCTGTCCTTGTTCCAGCTCTCCAGTGACGAGGCTGTTAGACGGGTGTTAGCAGGAGACAAGGTGGATCAGAAGGGGAAGCCCAGCACCTCCAGGTCCCAGGACAAGGAGAACAGAGAGGGCAGGGAGCGCCACCGAGACCGTGAGGTTAGACCTGCTTGAGGCTTTGACCCAGTGACATTTTCAGCTGAACCAGAATTTTCTGTTGTCTTATATCACTATTCATTCCTCAACTTGTCTCCCTTGGGGTTTTTTTATTGTGCCTTTTTATTTCACTCATGAAATCTGTTATTAAGACTTTTGGGTGCTGATGGAGCTGTTAGGTTTATTGTTATGAAAGTGAAAATTTGATGTAGTCTCTGGCTGTTGTCCAGGAGAGGAAGGGCATCAAGGAGAGCAGCGGGAGCCGAGAGCAGAAAGATCCAGATCAACCGAAAGATCAAGAGAGCAAGAGAGACGACATGGACCGCCGGCGAGATGCTGAGAGGTCAGACAAGGGACGCGAAAGAGACCGGACAAAAGACAGAGACAAGGACAAGAGCCGGGATCAGGAGAAAGACAAGACCAGAGAGAAGGAACGGGAGAAGGAGAAGGAGAAGGACCGCAACAGGGACAAGGAGAGAGAACGAGATAAAGAGAGGGATAAGAAAAGGGAACGAGAATCTCACAGAGACAGAGAACGAGACAAGGAGAGAGATCGCGAGAAAAGACGGGAGAGAGAAAAAGAAAAAGAACGCCACAAAGAGACTGGCGAGAAGCTAAAGGACAGAGGCGATAGAAAGGTTTGCTCACATGATTTTATGATTCTGTAGCTTTGCTCACCAGCCACAGTGACAGATGAATGACCAATTTTACCAGTCTTTTTCCAAATCAGATTAACTCTCTTGCACTTAAAATCCAATTTAAACCTAGAAATAAAGTTTTAGAATTGTGAAAATTTTAACACAAACAAAAATGAAGAAATATTTAGCATTCTGCACTATTTCTAGACCTTAAAGCAAATTCCTGTAACATTTAAACTCTAAAGGCCATTGCACACTGAGTCCGAAATTTTCGCATGTTAAAAATTTTTATAAAAATACGACCTCATGTTGTGTCAATCACGTTTACACACTGACTCCGAAACTTTCGTCCGTCATAAAAAAATCGGATCAGGTTCGATTTTCTGCGCTTTTGCATCCGTAGCAAGCATTTTGATAGGAAAGGATGACGAATACGAAAAAAAATAAAAAACCGCATATGAAAATTTCGGACTCAGTGTGCAAGGACTCAGCTTTCAATACTTAATAACAGCTTGTCTTCTTCCATAGGTCAAAGTAGCAGAAGAGATCAGCAAGCCAAAGCCTCACCCAAAAGTTGCGAGTAAAACACATGAAGCCGAAGCAGACGAGGTAAGATTGATTTCTCTCATAACCTCTGTTTATGCCCTTTTACGTTTGTTCTGTAGGAATGGGCCATCATCAAGGCTTGTTGACGTAACATTTCTCATAGTTTATTGTTCTTGTCTTTGTTCCTCTGAATTGGAGGCCGAGGGCGGTGAACTGGAGGTACGAGTCTGTTGTGATGTCAGTGCCTGCTTTGCTTCGCTGTAGAATAATGGGTGTTTTACATATTTGGCATTGCGCAAAGACAGTCTTGATGGTGGAGGTTGACTTATCACGCCTCAACAGTTAGGATTTCTTTCTGATGCCCAGGTTGAGACATTAGTTAAGAATTTTACCTGTCGTGGAAACATTTTCTCTGGTCCCGAATATATATTTTTTCTTTTTAAAGTTTTAAAAGTGTCAATATACACTACTACTTCCAAAGTTTTGTGTCAGTACTCCATTCTTCAGTGTTACATGATCCTTCAGAAATGTTCACATTTCTTACTATTACCAGTGTTGTAAACAGTTGTGCTGCTTAATATTTTTGTGGACACCTTGATGCATTTTTTTTTTTTGAAGTATTCTTTGATGAATATAAATAATTTTTTGTAATAATGTTAAAGTCTTTACTGTCACTTTTGAACAGTGTAATACATCCTTGTTGAATAAAAATATTCTTTTTTTTTTACTGACCCCATACTTTTGAATGGTAGTGTGAATGAGAAGCAAGTACATTTTCAATAAACATTGACATTTCGTTTTGAGACAAATGTCAGTTTTTTTTAAAAGTTCAATAATTTTAAATTTTTTGTAGACAAATAAAGTGTCAGTATAGCTATTTACAGGACCATTATAAAGCATAAATTCACAAAACTTCTGGACCTCCAGCATTTTGTAAACACAAGCTACATTTGATGTGTATAGTGGGCCAAAGTGTTCAAAATAAAATAAGTATATGGGAAAAGGAGCCTTTGGACAGATTTTTTTTATTTGACAAGAAGCAGAAGTATTTATATTTATTAGGGGTGCTCCGATTGATCGGCTCCCAATCACTATCGGCCGATAATCACGTTGGGATGATTAATCGGCTGTCTCTAAAAAGGCTGATCTCAAAAAACCTATCTCAAGCTGATGACGCTGCCGTGAGAGGTTTGGCAGGACATGCAGCGGCACCGTCTCAGCTGCGTTTACACTTGGCATTAACATGCGACCTGTATCTGGATGTTGTCCACATACACATTGAAAAGACAAGTGTAAACGCGCTTCTGATCGGAATGTTATGCGATCAGCGTGTCCTGGTCCAGAGGTAGTCGAGGACGCATTATGATCGGATCTCAGTGTAATATAAACGCAATCCAGCCATCGTGTCTGCATTCGCAGGTCGACATCACGCAAATCGCCGCCCCCTCTCTCCCGATCTGTCAGAAGAACAGAGCGCTAGTGAGACTCATACATTTATTTTGATTTGTAAAATGTCCCGCGACTGAAAATTGTTTTCAAAAGAAAACCCACCACTTCAGGTCGGCTTTGCACCGCAGACTTATTTAAATATTGCGCGGGAAATACAGATCCAATCGGTTATCCGGATCGAGAAGTCAGCTGATGTTGCCAAGTGTAAACGCGCCGTGTCCTGATTGACTGATGATCCGATCTGCTTGATCAGATCTCGGTGATCGCATGTTTATGCCAAGTGTAAACGCAGCCAAGTCCAGAGCGGGTGAAATAATTATAATATTTCTTAATTAAATAACTTATAAAGTAATTTGAAAACCTAGTGTGAGACGTAATTTCGCAAACAGCTTGAGTGAATCACCACTCGCGCGCGCGCTCTCTCTTTCGCTCTCAAAATACGCAAGTAACAGCGCATTTTTTTGCAGTAAATATGAACATGGATTGACACGAAAATATAGTAATTACACCATAAATGCATATAATTAAAGTCTACTGTGTTTCACAGTCAACGCATTGCTTTTTTGGCTAGGTTTAAAGAGAAAGAGCACTTTTAGATAAAGAAAGCAATAATAGATGGCACTCGTGGAGGTAGAAAGTTCTTTATGAACCGCAGGATTGCTTGTAATACAGATTTAAATGCAAAAGAAAAGGCAGTAGAGCTGACTATTTTTGTCAATGGTAAGTTTGTGATAACGTAAGAAAAGTAGTTTAAATGTTTTGCCACTTGCTTGAGCAACTTAATATATAAATCTAGAAGTAAATGCAAAATTAAAATGCATTGAATAATGTGTTGCTTATATTTATTGTTTAAACGTGTCTGTGAAAAATTGTATTACTGTACTGTGTAAAAAAAGAATCGCAATGCTGAAAAAAGCATTTTCAGTGACAATGTTTGGGTTTGAAATCAAAATAATGGATAAATGTTGTGTTTGTGGTAAACAGCCACGGATCAGTAGCGGACTCCTGTGTGAAAGCTGCTTCCTCTCTCACAAGAGTCACCTAAGAGGGGAATTTCCCCCATTTTCAAAAATGAAATTCAGGCCCTGAATAAATGTCTAAAAATCCTGATTGGAGTATTACTATAAATAGTTCTAAATTATAAAAAGAAGGCTTTAAAAAGATCAGTATCGGTGATCGGTATCGGCAGATACTGCTTTCTGTGATCGGCGATCGGTGATCGGCCTCACAAATCCTGATCGGAGCACCCCTAATATTTATCACAAATTGCTGTAAATAGCAACAACAACACCCAGGTTAAGAGTCTGGGTGTCATCTATGATAGCACCCTCTCTTTCACCTCCCATGTTAATAATGTTACTCGGTCTGCTTACTTTCACCTTCGTAACATCAACCGTTTACGTCCTTCCCTCACGCTTCACTCCACTGCCATTCTCGTTCATAGTCTAGTCACCTCTCGTTTAGACTATGTAATTCCCTTTTGTTTGACCTCCCGCATAAAACCCTCCATAAGTTACAACTGGTTCAAAATTCAGCTGCCCGTATTATCACTTGCACCCCCTCTATCCATCACATCACACCCACTTTACAACAGCTTCATTGGCTCCCCATTACTTACCGTATTAATTACAAAATACTTCTCCTCACTTTTAAAGTCATTCATAATCTTGCACCTCCATATCTTCTTGACCTTCTCGATATTGCCACTCCCGCTCACACTCTCAGATCCTCTTCTTCCATTCATCTCACTTTTTCCCCCTGTCCGCCTTGTTACTAAGCTTTGGAATTCACTCCCTTCTGATCTTCGTAACATTGACCCTCTCCCACATTTTAAATCCAAACTCAAAACCCATTTGTTCAGCATAGCTTACTCCCTTTGATCACAACTGCATTGTGTTTTTAATTGTAATGTATCTTATTTTCTTTATTGTTTTTGTCTTGTTAATGATGTACGGTGACCTTGAGTGTCAAGAAAGGCACCTATAAATAAAATGCATTATTATTATTATTATTACAACAAAGCATAGGCAACAATGCATCACATGCTTGGATATTGCATTTCTAGAAAATGTTAACTTACATGGAGCTTTTTGTGCACAGAAAATAGAAAACAAGATGCTTGCTCGTTGTCACATCAACAGTACACCGTACATAATCCTGCTATTTTTAACTGTCAGTTTTAAGTCAGATGAACTTCTTTGGTCACAAAGTTTCTCACAGTTCTCACAGTTTTGTTTTGTTTTTTGGGTATTGTCTGTTCAAATCCCTAAAAGTGTTTTGCTTTAGAAAGTGCCCTTACATACCCTCTAACTGTCTGAAATTGTAGCTTCTTGTATTATTTCCTGACTGTAGTTTTGTCGCTCCATGTCCATGTGTCTTTGCAGCTTCAGTAGCTTCTCATTTAGAGTAGTAAGCTTTTTTTATTTGGCTAGTTGCTATAAGTGTACTATATAAATGTTGAAGTCTTAAGGCCCTTGTTGCGTTTTGTTTTGTTTTCATTCAGCCTACAGATCTCTCTGAAATCCAGGTAATTTGTGTTTGTCCCAAGAAGTGAAATCTGTTTCCTGCATTTTCCTATTGCCCGACTCTGTGATGATATTTCATGTGTGCAACAACAGCCCAGAAGATTGTTTGTCTTAGAGGGTTTGTATAGAAAGAGGGCTCGCGTGTTTATTGGCTAATGTCAATTTAAGTGCTCCCCAGGAGAAGAACTCCTAGTGGAAATGCATGGAAACTAATGTCTTTCCTCATTCCTTTCAGGCTGAGAGTCCTTCCCGGATCCCAAGGCCCTCATCGGCTAAAGGACAGCGGCGGTGGCCCAAAACAGGAGGTCAAGGTACTAAATGTTTTTCTTAACAGACCCTATTAATTATTGATGTACAGTGCATTAATGCATTGTTGCATGTCCAGCTTGATCTGTTTAGTTGTTTCTAGCAGCACAGCAGCACGTCAGATATTGTTTAATGTGATTAGTCTTAAATAATGACATGGATTGTGTATCTCTGTTTCAGATGAGACTGACAGTGAAGGAGGTGAGTGTTGTTTTCTTTAGTGAGCACCTTGTACCAGGGTCCTAATCTTAACTTTTTGCTATACCTGCCAGTGGCTGGGCACTATTATTTATACTAAGTATTCTTACCAGCAAGGAAACTGTATTGAACTGTAACAAATTAAACAAATAAATCTACTGTAATTGTTTTTTTCTTCTCTCCTTAATAGAAATTGCAATCACAATTCGTAACGATTGTATGAAAAGCTGCATGTTTTAACCTTAAAATCATATTGTATTTATTTATTGTCAAAATATAGTTCATAAAATCTCTCTCCACTTCAGTTAGTATCTATTCTAATTTCTCTTTCTTCCAGAAGGGGAAGCCCCTTCAGCAGAGAAACCAGTCCCCATTGAGAATGGAGACATAACGGATTCTGTGCCACCTCAAACAACACATAGGTTTGTTCTTTCTTTCTTTTTTCTTTCTTAATTAGTGGTAATGATCCATAAGTGTGTTGATTTAAAGATAAAAATGGCTACATTTCCATCCAATGATAACAAGGTAAGCCAGTGTGATAATGTGCTGAGGTGTTTGTGGGTGGATGGAGTGTATCATATAAGCCCCCGTGAGAGATTGTCTGGCAGTGGAAGCCACTGATGCAAATCCCTCACTTTCACTGCACTGTACCGCAAGATTTAACCACAAGATATCACTCTCATCCAGATCATTACTCTTGGTTCTTGAGACTGTTTTTGTAAGCATTTAGACATATAGGAACTTTCTGTCGCATGCATACTTTACAAAAAGTGCTTGTGTATTTCCCATGTGAACGTATTTTTTCTTCATTGATTTGAATGTTTATGTGAGTAGACGGTTACCGCGGCCTAGCAGTGCACGACCGGCAGCCCCCCGCGTCAAACGACAGGAGAGCTACACTGATCATGTGACCCCAGCAGAGAGGTGAGAGATCTCGCTCATCAGGCTCTCAGTTTCTCACTTTATATTAAAGAAGTAAGCCACAAGCGGGCTGCATTACAGTGATTTTACTTCAGGTAGGGGGTTCTTACCTGTAATTCCCCTTTAATATTCTGTAATAGGGATATACTTTACCATTCAAAATTTGGGCATGGTAAAAATGTTTTATGTTTTTTAAAGAAGTCTCTTATGCTCACCAAGACTGTATTTATTTGATCAAAATACAGTAAAAACAGTTTTATTGTGAAATATCATTGCAATTTAAAAGAATTCTTTTTGTTTTAATTTATTATTATAAAATATAATTTATTCTATGATGGCAAAGGTGAATTTTCAGTGTCACATGGTCCTACAGAATGTTTTTTAAATTAATAATTTAGTTTTCATTTCTTAGTATTTTCAATGTTGAAAATAGCTGTGCTAATTAATATTTTTTGTGAACCATGATACATTTATTTTCAGGATTCTTTAATGAACAGACAAAAAAAATGTATTTGAAATATTTTGCAATATTGTAAATGTCTTTGCTGTCACTTTGGTGCATCCTTGCTAAATTAAAAGTATTCATTTCTTTTTTTATAAAAGTCATACTGACTCCAAACTTTAGTAACTTATGATAAAAGATATTATTGTTCAAGGAAAAGTAAAAAAAAAAAAAGAAAAAAGTTGTAATTAAGCTTGACTGGGTTTTTCTCAGGCTGGGCAGTGGCAAGACTCTTGCGACTGTTATTTTGGATGGCAAGAAGCTCTCTGAAGATGAGGATGATGAAGATGGGCTGTTTGTGGTGGAGGAGGCAGCTGCACCTCCTCCTGACATACCTGAAGTTGAGGTAGTTTAGATGCTCTATATGTGTATGTAGTATTCAGATAAAAAAAAAAATTCATGATTTGGACTAATTGACTTATGTTTCATTGCAGCGTAATTCACTTGAACTGCAAGGGGATGACAAACATGGTGAGTCATGTACAATAATAATTCATCCTGCTATTAAAATTCTGCTATAAATGTTGAATTATGTGAATTAACCCTTTAAAGGTACACTTCAGATCAGAAATCATTGAATGGTTTTCATTTGTTCATAGGTGGACTTGTGAAAAAAATCCTAGAGACAAAGAAAGACTATGAATCATCTCCATCCACAAAGTCAAAAGAACAGGTAAGATGTTATATTTTGTTCCCATTAATACCACTAGGTGGCAGTGCTATTCCATCTTTTGTGGTCCAAGTTTTGTTTTTTCACAGCAAAATTCCAGTAACGTGAGTAAATGCATTTCAAAATCTCTTCATCAAGGGAATCAGCATTTTTGTGCTCTACAATACCTCAGGGATGCCTGACCCAGTGCACCGTCAGTTTACTAAAGAAAGCAACTTTGCAAATGGAGTGGAGAAATGTAATTGCGGTCCCTCAGAGCCACTGAAGTGTTATTTTCTTCAACGGAGCTTAAATAATTAGGGCAGAACAAGCATCATGGCACCATTCATGCTGTTTAGATATTTAACATGGTTAACTATTGTGGCCTGTTTATTTGTGAATTTTGTTGGTTTTGGTTACTGAATTGCAAATTGAAAAGCAGAATGTGCTGGTGGCTTGGATTTGGAGCTTGCTTTTGAATTTCGTTTAGGTCTGAATTGTTTTAAGATTAACATTTTTGGGGGATTTTATCTGAAGTGTCCTTTGGCCTATGAGAGTATAAAGATTCATCAATGGAATATATATTAATATTAAGGTAGTACTTCATTTCCAAAAAGCAATAAAACCGATTTCACTCTTCGGGCACAGTTTCAGTGTGGTTCAGGCTATGTACTTTTCTTCTCTGGCCAGAAAATTTTTGGAACGATTTTTCAGGACGGCTGGAATATGATTGTCAATCCAAAGTGGCACTCTATCAATGTCTTCCCATATTTTAGCTTGAATTGGGCTGTTTGTGAGCCAGTGAAGATGAGAACAATGTGATTTGAGTTTTGAAGCCATCCTGTCCATGCCCTGGTGGAAGGGGCCATGTGCACTGGGTGGTCTGCCCTAGCCGGAACGGATGCTTCGGTCTATCTGTCCGTCACTGGCTGTAGGCCTGATGGATGCAGTGTTTGGTGGTGGCCTTCATGCAGAACCCCCGCTCTTTCACCTCCACTTCCCACCTTAGTCACATGCTCAGAGAGTGAGTTGGCAGTGGGGACAAATAGCGATGGGAATTGTGAGGAATTTCATGTAACAATTCTAGTTTGTTAATGATTCATTTAATTATTATTATTATTATTTTTAGCAATTTTGAGGCAGTAAGAACAATTTTATTTCATATTTTCTCAGCTAGAAACTGTCTTGTACTTGAATGAAATTTCAGATTTCAAAAGAACTTTAATAATGTTAATAGTATTATTAATAATAAAAGGTTATTACCATTTTGCATATATTCCAGTCTAAAGGTGCCTTTATTCTGCAAAAATACAGTGTTACAAAAGATTTCGGATTCAAGTAAATGCTGTCTTTTCTACTTTATATTTATTATTTATCAAAGATTCATGAAAGAAGATGCTTTCCATAAAAACCATTAAGCAGCACAACTGTTTTCAGCATTAATAAATAACTCTTTCTTGAGCAGCAAATCAGCATATTAGAATGATTTCTGAAGGATCATCTGACACTGAAGACTGGGGCAATGATGCTGAAAATTCAGCTTTGCATCACAGGAATACATTACATTTTAAAATAAAATAGAAAACAGTTATTTTAAATTGTAATGACATTTCACAATATTACTGTTTTTACTGTATTTTTGGTCAAATAAATGCAGCCTTGGTGAGCATAAGAGACTTACTGATTTCTAACAGTAGTGTATAGGATATGAAGTTTTTTTCTTTTCTTTTTTTTTAACTCATATTATTTCAGAAGCTTAAATATAAGAATTAAAAGTTCTTATATTGTCAAGTAGGGTTGATGTCAAAACTGAAGTGGCACATCTTTTTGGAGCTTGATTGAGTCCCCATTACATTGCTTTATATAGAAAAGTGTGGTTAATAAGTTCATCAACTTTTCTCCATATGTGTTGCATGGAAGAAAGAAAATGTTCCAGATTTGGAATGACATGACGGTGAGTAAATGTTCACAAAGGTTTCATTTAGTTAATTCAGTTGCAGTATTTTGTTCATAGAAGGCATGAGCTCTGTGTGCTGATCTGCCACTGGCGCGATCGCGTTTGGTGTTCAACCTCAGCCGCACAGTGAGCTGCTCCCAGCTGGCCCTTACAGCCAGCACTTCTCCCTCCTGTGTTCTTGATTTCAAAACAATCAGACTGGATTTCCTTTCAATCCCAAATAATCAAATTAGATTTCCCCCATCAAATGCAAGCCAACTCCAGGCTGGAATCTGAGCGCTGCTGGCCGCGCTTTCCTAATTGACTTAATTTAGCCTCATCAGCTCTCTAAATTCTCCTTCTTAATTGCGGTGCATGAAATGGGCGTGTGTTTTCGGGGCTGTACATGTTAACCGGCACACCGTACCTCTCCTGTCTAGTCAGCTGTATTGAAAAAAAATCTGTAATGACTTCCTTCCTGCCTTGAAAGGGGGGTGAAGGTCACCGCAATAAAGCGGCTGCTCTCCTGTAATCACAGTGTAACATCCAGGGTTAAAAATGTATCCTTATCCTCCCCGACAGGTTTGAAGTTACAACGCTCATAACTCATTCTACAAATATGAGCTTTCGCTCTCAGATCTCTCCAGGATTTTGAGGTTTATGGAGATCGCCACATCAAGTATGTATGACTTAATCTCTTCGGAACAATCACAGAATTTAGAGTTTTGACTATTTAGTAATTCCAAAGGTGAAACTGAGCCAATGACTCATTCTGTGGCTTTATTAGCTTGAGCTTTCCGTTCCGCTTCGTAACTGAAGATTTACCTCGCCAGGGTCGACAGAACTTCATTTATTAATATCTGCTAGGCCGTTATTTTTTCATTTGACTGAAATAACAGGACAGATGCAATATTGCGAAGGGCCGTTTCACCATCATTTTGCCATACGTTGTGACCCTCCAGATCACGTGTATATTATTCTAAGAGGGTTAAAAATGTATCCTTATCCTCCCCGACAGGTTTGAAGTTACAACGCTCATAACTCATTCTACAAATATGAGCTTTCGCTCTCAGATCTCTCCAGGATTTTGAGGTTTATGGAGATCGCCACATCAAGTATGTATGACTTAATCTCTTCGGAACAATCACAGAATTTAGAGTTTTGACTATTTAGTAATTCCAAAGGTGAAACTGAGCCAATGACTCATTCTGTGGCTTTATTAGCTTGAGCTTTCCGTTCCACTTCATAAGTGAAGATTTACCTCGCTAGGGTCGACAGAACTTCATTTATTAAAATCTGCTAGGCCGTTATTGTTTCATTTGACTGAAAGAACCGGCCAGATGCAATATTACGAAGGACCGTTTCACCATCACAGTGCATTTTCCTGAAGAATTTGCCGTACATTTTGCAGCTGACCTTTGTTGTGAACTTCCAGATCACGTGTATATTATTCTAAGATACTTCTTGTAGGGCGTCTTTTTTGTTTTGAGAGTATTGGCCCCTGACAGCAGCTGCATTTTCATAAGCTTTTTTTTCCTCCTTCCTTTTCCCTCTTTTACGCCATCAAATTAGCCTGATGAAGGTTTGCAATGTATAAATAAACCCCATGGCACACAAATGGATGGCTGTTGAGTGAATGCCAAGCCAGCTCGCGCTCTGCAGAACAGGCAGGAAAATAAATAGTCATCCCTTCAGGCCCGTGTCTTTGTAAACATCTACCTTCTTGTTGGAAATGTTAAGGAAATGACTCTCGTTGCATTCCTCGACATTTTGCCCTCACAGAGAGACGATTGACATCTCTGTGGAATGACCCCAGAGGTTACGGTGAAATACCACGGTACAGGTCTCTGAAGTCTGATAGTGTAATTGGTTGCGTTTTAACCTATGATTTCAGTCCTACCACTGTCTGGTTCTCATAAGCTGAACTGTCATACACTGTGGTTCTGTGGTGATCCGCTTAGCATGCAAGTGCAGGACGGTGATCTCAGCGGTGACCCCCACGGGGCCAAACTGACCCTTCCATCCTGTGTACATGACTCTCTGCACTTCACTTCATCCCAGCTATTTTTATGATGTTGCTGGATGGGGTCCATGTTTTCCCCAAGGAGGAAACCCCTAAACATTGCTAAACAATTAATCTCTACCCTTTGAGTCAGTGTTGGACGCAAAGACCCACCATGGTGTTTTTTTTACCAGTAGCGGCAGTCTAAAAAGGACCACTGCCCATGTTTAATTCTTTAACCATGTCGTTTAAACAAGGTTTTCTGGGAAAAAAAGTGTATTTGGACATTTTAACTGCTTTCCGTGTATTCATAGCACGTGAAGTTAAAATAGTTTTAATACATATGTGGAATATTTTTTTTAAATGTCATCAAAAAGTGCCAATGTAGAAAATCAGAATGTAGGGTACAACCCAATATGCTGTTGTAATCAATCAAAAAGTTTTTTTTTGATCGATTATTGATGTCACTTTCAAGTGACCAGGTAGTAATTCTCTTCCCAACTGAAGACTAATCAAAAAAGGTTAAACTAGGGGTGAGCGATATACCAGTTAAAATGATAAACTGTTAGAAATATTACATTTTTGAATATAATTTCTGTCTGCTGAGTTGTCCGGTCCTCAGGGGCTGCAGGCAAAAACAAACGCACCGCTAGTCTGATTCATGAACAAATTATTAATTTGAGCGGCGGCTTTTAATGATTCATTTTCACTCATGTTGCTGGTTTGAATAAATCTGACGAAAACAGTTACTGAATCAACATCTGATTCACTCACTGAACTGCAAGTTATTGTTCCTTTCAGTGATGTCTGTTTCAAAATTAAGCAAATTTTGTGTACCGGCACATGAAACCTTATGTAAGATAATTTCTGACTGGTTGGAGCTGATCCTTCACTTAGCTCCTGTTGGGAAAAACTACACCAAACAGATATAGATACAATAGTATAGTATTCATTTATTTATGAATATGTCTCATTGCAGTGTTCTTGACTATTCAAATAAATCAAAATCAAAATGTAGGACATTTTTGATAGCCATTTCTTTGGAATAAAAATGTATATGTTGTGATTATATAGTTATTGGACAAATATTGTGGTATATTAATATATCGCCCACCCCTAATGCAAACTTTGCCAGTTTTCGCTTCTTGAAGATGAACGTGATTTCTGTGCCACTAGAAGTATACCTAACTAAACTGCATTGTTTTTTAATCAGTGAGTTTAGGGACAAAAAACTAGCTATCTGTCCAAACAGTGATAGGTGAGCAGAGTGTTTGGTATTATTTTTCCAATTCTGTTTAATGCTGCTAGTGGCGAATAAGTGACTCATTCGTTTTTAAAATTTGTCATAGTTGTCCTAACCACAAATTAAAAAGGAAAAACTGTTCTTGTTTGTATTAATGTAAGCCCAGTTTATCTCATGAATCATGTTTGAACTGAACATTTCAGATCCACAGAACCGTGACACGGCACCACAGCGTTAAAGTGGATGTTTCTGAAGTTTATCATTCTCAGGAGGACTGCAAGACTCTGATTTTCCTTGCCAGAGCTCTAATTTGAACAGTGCTGTTCTGCTTCTTTTCGTAGTTCTTTATTAGCACTCTATAAATCATGCATTCTGCATGCATTACTTCATTAAGCAAATTGGGCTTGCAGCTGAAGGCTCAGATCCACATAGCAAGGTAATGAGGCGTCCTGGTGAAAGAGGCTTCGGTCCAATGCATCAGCGTCTCTGGAAGCCACCTGCCCCAGGCACACCGACTCCATGTCCCGCTTGTGTCACTGTCTTAGATAATGGGAAAACCTGTCCTCAGCTGCCTCGTGCAAAACAAATATTTTTCTTGGGTCCAGTGAAGAGAGGGGAAAATGAGAGCCCCTATAAACGATTGATTTATGTCCTCTGAGACAGAAAGCTGGAGTTTTTTTTTCGACTAAGGGGTGAGGTGCAGGAGGACGGCAAACAGAGTGAATCCGCCCTGGCCTTCGCGCTCCACGAACAGTGGGCCGAATGTGCTGGCCAGTGTTTGTGTAGAGGGGGTGTTTAGGGGCCAGGGAAACCACCCACATTGCAGACAACTATTAGACATTTCAATCCGAACACACTTGTAAACCTCAGAGAGAGGGGGAAAAAAATTAAGCTAGTCTTTCTTCTCACGCGTTTGTTAGAGTTCTAGAGCAAAGCGGCATAGTTAACCTTTGAAGTGTTTGTAATATAGTTACCGAACTCTGTAAAGTTATAACAATAAACTTTAAGTTTCAGAACACAGATGATTAGAGACCGGCTCTTTATGAAAATATTTTCGGATTTCAAATCTTAATAGCGTTTGACTAGCTGTATATCTGTGTAGGACTAGGTGTGCAAGTTTTATATATTTTATAAATAAAGTAATATTAATAAGTAATAAAGTTTATATATACGTGTGTGTGTGTGTGTGTGTGTGTATATATATATATATATATATATAATTGCACGTACTTAATTTTTGGAATCTGATTACATAATCTAGATTATATGTAATCAGTTGCTACCTACTTTCCAAGCCCACTTTCCAAACATTTTATGATTTATTTGTTTCATAATACACAGAACTTTGTTACCATTATTAATATTAAGTATAATGATTTTTACACACCATTATAACTATGCATGGAAATAAATGTCAATATTTTACCTATTTATATTTTCACATATTTATTTTTCTCTTGTACTGTATATATTAATGTGTGTGCATTTATAGTGTGTGAAAATCTATAGACCGAAATTGATTGAGAATCGGGTTATGAATCGATTCATGGAAGTGAAGAAATTGAATCACATAAAATGAATCAAACTTTCAAACTCGTAACACCATTTTTGCTACTGAAGTTTATTAAAGGGGTCATATGATGTTGCTAAAAAGAACTTGGATTTGAGACGTTAGTCTTTGCAACTTTACAGATCTTCTTTATGCACCAAGAGCTTGTAACACTTCAAAGAAAAAGGAAAAATTGAAATCGCATCATATGACCCCTTTAAACCTTAACGCTCTCATACTTACAAGTTGAGACAGAGGGATTGCAATACAAGTCTAATGATGCTTAATTGCCAAATAAAAAGCTCATTAAAATCATCCAGATATTTGCAATGTTGTTCAGTTATGTATCGCCGGAAAATCATTGCAAATATGTTGTAAACATGTCAATTACATTCAACAAAATGTTTTTTTGAGTTCATGTAATGCTCAGCCTATTTTGATAAGGAAGTTTCTGGTTATTGTATTGTCATGTAGCTCAGGTTTGACATGTCCCACCTTAGAAAGGAAGTTGTTGGTGTTTATAGCCAGAATGACATGAATTGCTTGAGGAGTTCAGCTTGAAATGAGGTAAATGTGAAGTAGTTGTTACCGAATACTGTTGTAAAATAACTTCACTGCCATAGCCTGTTACTAAAATAAACAAAGTCACGTCTTGCACGAGGGTGTGTGTGTGTGTGTCTGAGTGGGACAGAGGCAGTAAGAGTAAAGCCTGTTTGGCCTAGTGCCACACACAGCCTGTTGCCCCAGCTGAGTAAATAGACACGGGCCCTGTGTGCCAGGGGGGGCCTTCTTGCGCTCGGCTGAAGGGTGACTGGGGGAGACCAGGACCCCCCAACCACACCACATACAGAGGAGGCCTTCAGTAACCACTCACTCACATTATGGATCCCATGTCTCTTTCGTTTTGATCTTTATATACATTGCAAGGTTTGTATAATTCCTGCCTTGAAATTCTAAACATTCGTAGCCTTGGCATTGAAAACCACTAAATGCAGACTTCTGCCTGCTGCTTTTTTCCCCTAAAGTATATTGTTGGTATGTATAGATTTCCTCTAACCTCATTTATAGCATTCATCTGAAGTGCTCCCCTATGGGAGTGACTTCCCACTAGTCATTTTTCAGCATTTTTCAGTTGTAAACTTCATTACTTAGTCGTTTGAGAATCAGAGGACATGATTGGCCATTAACAACCCTTGAGATTCAACTGAACTTGCGGCCTTGATATACTTCAAGGGAAATTGAAGAATGAGTTGGCATGATGTAATTTTGAACAAAATCAGTTTCTCCAAATCTCCCAAATGAAGTTTGTTTGGGGAGTTCAAGACAGATTGCCAAAGCAAACTTTCCAGAAATGTTTTCACACTGGTAAGCACCTTCAAACTACCATTGGTCCATGTGCTCTGGGTCTTCACCTTCTTTGACATGGAAATCTTCTCTAGTTCAGTTAGTTTGTCCCGTTGAGGTCAGAAGTGAGTAAAAACATGAACACACTAAAGAGCTGCTTTATAGTAGAAGTGAAGTTGTAATTCTAATTGAAAATGACACTGACACAGGTATTTCAAATAACTTTTTACCCATAAACAAAGAGCGACTGTCATTGTATGGACAAAAAAAAAAAACAGACATATTTTTAAATATTCTTTTGTGTTCTACAGAAGAAAGTAGGTCATACAGGTTTGAAATGAGGGCGAGTATAAGATGCTCATCCAAGTGCAAAGCCATGTATACGAAGGCTAATTGTTGTATACATACTGAAAAAATGTACAAAAGCTGTCACTGGGGCTTTACCCTTTCAAAAGGTGCTAATATGTACACTTGAGGTACTAAATATGCACTCTTTAGGGAAATAAGATACACCCCAGTGACAGCTTTTGCACTTATTTTCCCCAGTCTCCAGACAACAATTAACATGTGTTTACTTGAATTTGCACTTTGGACTTTTGTACCTTTTTTTTTCTGAGAGTGTATGGTGATTGGGTTATCCTACAAATACACAATCATAGCTTCATGTTGAAAATCTGCCAAAATGGGCCATAAATGACAACAGATCGAAGAGAAATTAGTCGTTTAGCCTCCCGTTTATAAGTGACTCTGACAGATCTCTGACAGAAGAGGGTGAGATTTCAGCAAAAGCAGTCAGGAGGTGTTGATCTCTTTCCTGTGGTTCTGTCTTTCTGCAGGATCGGTCACTGGTGTTGGAGTCATCTCGTAAGAAAGAACGGGAATTGGTGGCGAAGGAGATCGAGCGACTGCGTTCGTCCATACAGACGGTGTGTCGCAGCGCTCTGCCTCTGGGCAAGATCATGGACTACATTCAGGAGGATATGGACTCCATGCAGAACGAACTGCAGACCTGGTGCAAAGAGAACAAGGAGAACGCACAGGCTCTGCTACAGGAGCAAAGGTGCACATGCATATTAGCTCTGTCCCTAACCCTAGTAACTGAAGTGAAACCTCTTAAGTGATTGATTTGGAACTCAAAAGTCATACAAATAATGGTCCTCACACAAAGTGCACAGGAGCTGACCTTAAAATTGATTTAAGTAGAGCATTAGCAAGTTGCTAGGTTGTAATACATTTTAATAAATGTAATAAAAATGCATACAATTTAAATTTTGGGTAGTCCATTTCTATTTTGATTTGTTTATTGAACTATTTTGTGCCATTACTTTTACGTAGTTAATGAATTATAAGTATGCGTTGTCCATGAAGGATATGTAGGCAGCTCATGGAGTTCTATTTTCTCTCCCATGTTTTTCATTTGCATGCAAGCAAATTAAAAACACTTTTATTTGGGATTCACAGTATGTCAGTGACCATACTGGTATCCAACCATCTATATAAAAAAAGTATATATATTCTTTTTTTTTTTTTTTTACTTGTTGGATGGATTAGCCAGTTTTGGTATCCAGTAGTATTAGGAAAATTATATCCATTTTACTGTAGTTGTAATCTAAAATTCATATATAAATTAAACATTACTAATACTAATAATGTCAAATACCAGTAAATAAAATTGATAAATCTTTACAAACACTATAAACATGTATTTTCGTTCCCCTCACACAACAATAAATATTTTAAATGCAACACTATTCGGAACAGAAGAAAAATGAAAAATATAAGTATAAAACAAGCATAGTTTATAAAATTATAAACAACATTTATTATAAACAAATTTAAATTGAAACTGAAGGTACCAGCATGTGGGAAATACGCTATACAAATAAACTTGTTCATGTACCGAGTGTGTCCACTTTGCACATGTTTTGTGTGCTTGATGTTAATTGCATTATATAACTTGCTTTGGAATATAAATCGCAGCATTATTTTAGATGGAAAAAAAAAAAGCGTGACTTATATTCTGGAAAATTCTATATGTATTTATTTATTTTTAAAATATTTACAATTTCAATTTTTTAAGTACAATTGGCAATAATTTAAACAATAGACAATAATTATTGTCAAGATCAGCCATAATAATGCTCTATGGATGCATCCCAGTATTTATCATGATTGAGATATCCAGCTACTTTTGAGTAGTCTTGTTCTTGTGCGTTAAGCCGTTCTCTGTCTATATCTCAGAATCACAGACAGCGTTGTGGAACCTCTGAAGACTGAGCTCACTGAAATGGAGCAGTTAATCAAAGACCAGCAGGACAAGATCTGCGCAGTCAAGTCCAACATCCTGAAGAACGAGGAGAAGATCCAGAAGATGGTATCCAGCATTAGCTTCTCCTCACAAACGTGAATATCAGCACATCCCAAAAGAAACCTGAAGCACTGAGCAGCAGGGAGAGCTCCTGTTAATAGACCCCGATGTCTTTGAGCCGCACTGGAAAGAGTTCAAGAAGGTGCAGGTACAGTCAGGAGTCACTCTCCTCAAACCCCCTTCATGTAAGGTGCCTTCTGTTAGACCCAGGATCTGTTTGCGCTGGTCCATTGGGATTCTCAAACACACTCACACTTCTGCAGTAGATTTGCACTCGTCACTTGCTTGAAAGATAAATGTGTGTGTGTTGTCACCATACTGATGTGTCCTGTATTTTTTAAATAGGACTTTAATTGCTTCCCATGTTCTCTTAGGAAAACAGACTGACAGGGTTATTTTTATTTTTTATTATTTAGCTTTTTTTCCATTCAGACTGACAGGTGTTTTTGTCTCACAGGAGAACAATATATCAATATGTCATATATGTATAAATAATTATGTATATATGTGCATAGAAACTATGGAAGCTTGTTTCTACCATTTTTTTATTTCTGGGATTAAATAATAAAATAGGTCATTACAACTTTTTATCTCACAGTTTGAAGTTTTTCATGAAATTCTGAGAAGGAAAGGCAGGATGTGAGATATAAACTTGCAAGTGCAAAAAAAAAAAAGTCAGAATTGTGAGAAAGTTGTTTTTTTTTATTTAGAGCAAAAAAAAAATTCAGATAAAAAGTCAGATGTACACTCGGAATAGCGAGAAAGTAAGTCAGAATTCTGAGTTTATATCTCACAATTCTCAAAATTGTGAGGGAAAAAAAGGCCAAATTGTGAGATAAAAATTTGTTTCTTTCAGCCACAGTTTATATTTTATTGCTGTGGCTGAAACAAGCTTTCATGGAAATATGACATATATATATATATATATATATATGTCATATTTCCATGAAAGCTTGTTTCAGCCACAGCAATAAAATATAAACTGTGGCTGAAAGAAACAAATTTTTATCTCACAATTTGGCCTTTTTTTCCCTCACAATTTTGAGAATTTATATATATATATATATATATATATATTTTAATGTAACTTTCTAAAGCTGCTAGTAAGCAATATAATTTTACAGATGAGCATTAGAATTGCCAAAAATTGGAGACACACTAAACGCGCACCTCTGCACTTTGATGAATGAAACTGTAATGCAGCACATCATTTACCTGGACACATCCAAAACCTCTCAG